>NC_052048.2:14267781-14455132 GCF_903992535.2 Arvicola amphibius
ACAGTATTCCAAAATACCAATGATAATCACAAGGGGGAAACTCCCTGTTTCTCAAGATTATTCTCAAGATTACAATCTAACTTTATCTCCAGCTAGTTCCTGAAACACAGTCACTGAACCGGCTAATCCTAGATTTCTGATTCTTTTCTCATTGCTTAGATTTTTTTGCTCTTTTTTTTCCTGCTGGGGGTGTGTGTGGGGGGGTGGATTTATCCAGGTCTTTCAATATGAAATGAGTGTTTTCAGTAGAAATGTAAGGCAGTTGTGGGGAAGTAGATAGGCAGGCCTTGGATCTGTACTTTTAGCTACTCAGGTGGCTGAGGTAGAAGGAACCCCTATTATGGTAAAAATAAAACGCCATAGGTCCCCAAGTGGCAGCAGTGGGCGGCAGCCATGAAGGCAGCTGGTCCAGGCAGGGAGCCGCACAGTGTGTGAGAGACAGAGACCTATTAGGCATGCCATGCAGAGAAAGATGGTATTTAGTGTGTTATGGAGGAGGGAAGGGGGGGAAGGGAGAAGAGCAGAGAGAGAGGCAGAGAGAGAGAGAGAGAGAGAGAGAGAGAGAGAGAGAGAGAGAGAGAGAGAGAGAGAGAGAGAGAGAGAGAGAGAGAGAGAGAGAGAGAGAGAGAGAGGAGAAGGGGAGAAGTGGGGAGGAAGGAGAGAGATTGTAAAGAAAGGAAGGAAGATCTGCTTGCCTCCGGGGGAGTGGGTGGGCGGGGTTTGTCTCTTAAAGGGACAGAACAGGCCATTGCAACCACAAACTTGAAGTTTTTGTGGGTTACAAAGTGAATTCAAGGTTAGTGTGCTCAGTAACTTAGCTCAGTAGGCTTTGTCTCAAAATAAGGGGCTGGAGTAAGTGTCCCTGCTAGCTGAAGTGAGTGCCTAGCATGTGGGAGGTGGGTTGTTAAGACTGAGTGATGTTTCCCACCCCCTCCACCCCCACCCTCACCCCCCCAGCCCCCGCGCGCCTCCCTTTTCTTTTATTCTTTCCAGAGTCTCATGTATTCCGTGCCGGCCTCAAACTCATTATATACTAAGGGTGACCTTAAACTTCTGATCCTCCTGCCTCTGTTTCCCTAGTGTTGGGAATACAGCTATGAGCCACCATGCCCAGTTCATGAACCCAGGGCCTCATGCCAGCTGGACAAGAACTCTACCAGCTGAGCTATACCCACAAATCAACAGTTGTCTTTAGTGAGAGGATGGGTGGTGCGCAGGAGAATTTGGGTAGTGAAATTACCTGGCCGCGGAGAAGGAAACACAGAACAAGCAAAAACCTGCTTAGGAGTTTGTTAGAGGGGGCATGCACAGGCCTGGGGAAGTCAGTGTGCAGAGAGAGGGAGGAAGATGGCGCTTCCAGTTTTTAAAAGCTGTCTATGGCATGCACACTGGGGGTTGACGTGGCTATGTCATACACAGAAGACAGGCTCATGCATGCATGCAAGAGCTTAGCTGAGTCATACGTGGATGATGTAATCCTTGCTGCATGTGGGTCGCGGGTCACGCAGGGCCCTTTAAGATCCCTGGGGCCATTAAGCACTTCTGCCTGAGGGCTTGACTGCACATGCAAGGCCCCTAGAACCCGGAAGTATCAGCCTTACTGTGGCTGAAATCTTTACGGGTGGGGCGCAGGAGGTTTGCAGGGAGCCTTGAGAATGTCAGAAATGTTTTACTTCTTAAATTGAATAGTGGAGCTGTTCCGTATGGTCCAGAGAAAGATGTGTGACCGCCACAATTTTGGTTTTGAACGAGGGAGTTTGATAGGTATATAGTAAGACAAAGAAAAAGAATAAATAGGAAGTGACATATAGATAGATAACCAGTAAAACATCATCAGGTCAGGCGCTCAAAAAAATCCAGGGGAAATCGCCTGGGAAAACCCTTTCAGGCAGGGACAGTCTTGGCCAGGTAGAGTGTTCTCTCTGGTGAGGCGTCCAAGAAAGAAAATAACTGAACAAAGGTGACGTCATCAGATAAGCATCCAAAAGAAACTGACTGGGGAAACTGAGGCAACAGCTGGAGTTCCAGCTTGGGCTTTCTCTCTGTGGACGACCTTCCACGGCTGACCTTCCAGCTTCCCCTCCCCCTGCAGGCGTCTTTACATAACGGGATTATAACAGCGACCCCTGCTGGAAATGGTTCCTCTTCAGCTGCTCTCAAAGACGCAGTTTTTACTTTGGGGCTGTTTTGCTGTTCTCTGCCGTCAGGGTCACAGAGTTAAGGGAACCAGCTCACACCCAGATAAGGGCCTTGAAGGACACTTTGAGACAATGTTCTCTGAAAGCCCCGCTTAAGAGTCAGCCGCACAGTGAACAACTCATGGCATCTTACCGTGAAGAGTGTCACAGTCATGGAGGCTGGGAAACGGATTTATTGCTTTCTCTCCCTCTCCAGACTCGGAGGCCCCCTCTTCTTGCTGAGGTTGGGCCTTGGGCGGGGGCAGAGGTTGGCCTATTTTGATGCACCCTTGAGCTCCCTTTTGCTCTGGATTCTGAGACTGGATCCAGCTAGGGTGGCGCATCCAAAGGGCTTGGCTGGAGGCTGGAGATGCGGGCGGGGCTTGGGGTTGGAAGGTGGGGATGGGTTGAGGACAAGTGAGAGCTAAGACAGCATTCTTAAGTTTTTATTTTGCTTGGTATTGTATTATTTCCTTAGTCTACATTAGTCTGGAGAAAGTACCACAGATCTACACTAGGTGGTTGTCCTGGAATGTGTGTGTGGATGTGGGCGCAGACAGGAGTGAAGAGAGGCGAGGGGGGAGATTAGAATCAAGCACATAAAGGAAGATAGAACTTTCTTTGGCAAAAAGAGGAAGGAAGTAATTTCTAAACCCTGCCTTTTCCTCTCGCTATCTTTTTGTCATTTTTTTTCTTTATGGGCGTGCACAGAGCACATACTCGTGTGTGTGTGTGTGTGTGTGTGTGTGTGTGTGTGTGCGCGCGCACGTGTGCGAGGAGTCCAGATGAAGGCATCAGATCCTCTAGAGCAGAAGTTATAGTTAGTTGTGAACTACTGATGCTGGGATTTGAACACAGGCCCTATGCAAGTGCTCTTAACTGTGAGCCGCCTCTCCAGTCCTGTTATACAATCTTGAGAATGACCTTGAACATCTAACCCTCCTGCCTTCATTTACAGAAGTATGCCATCTTGGCCAGTTTATATGGTGCCAGAGATCAAACGCGAGCTTTGCGCGTGCTAATCAAGCGCTCTACTAACCAAACTACATTCTGAGTGCCCCTCCCCCAATCTTTAAGGAGTAGGTGTGGGAGTGGGGTGGTTCCCACCCTCTCCTGGGTACAAAGGGCTGGAGGGAAATTTCAAAGACAAAACTGGAAGAGCCGGTCAAACTGGGCGCCGGGCTAGCAGAGCAAGTTCAGAACTGGTGCTGAGGTTGGGGTGCTCAAAGAAGTAGGCAGGGCAAGCAGGAGCAGGGACGTTCAGTTGGAGGGAGGGATTCAGAAAGAGGGGCAGATGGAGGTGTTTCACTTATCTTCGTCAGGATTCTGGAAGCATCGGTGCACCCATCTATTCCCACACTTTCCAGTCTTGCCTGTGATCTTGGGATTCAATTTCCCCTAAAGACATTCCCCGTGATAGAGAAAACAAGTGCATTGTTAAAACACATTTTCTTTCTCAAACAAATCGCCTCCAATTTTCTTTCTGTAGCCATTTTTTTTTTTTTAAATCCTGCTCTGCAAATCTGATCGTGTTCAGCTCTTCCACCTGGAAGAAAATCTCAACTCTTCCCTTTGTTTAGCAATGTCTCTTTAAATATGTACCGCCCATCTTCGTGGCTCCACCCTCTCCTGTCCTCTCCCTATCTTGTCCTTCTAAGACCTGCGATTTCTCTCAGAGCAGTTTCTCACAGTGGCGCTCTTTGGGTCAGACCATTTGTTTGTTGAGGGAGGTTTTCTGTGTGTCAAGGGTGTTTCCTTCCTCGCTGGTTGCAACCGCTAGCTGCCATTAACACTATTGCCCTTGTGACAACCAAATGTTTTTCTAGGCACCCCAAATCCTTCCCATGGGTCAGAATTGTCCTTGTTTGACCACCACTGAGGTAGTGTGTGCTTTTCCATTTTCCATATCTTTTCTTGTCTCTCTTTCTCTCCCTCACCCTTTCCCCCTCCCTCCGTATGCACACTCACCGGGTGTGTGTGCTACAACTAGCACTCAAGTGTATGTGTTGTGTATGTGTGCGCGCGCTTGCGGGCGCATGGGTCAGAGGACAGCCTTGGATATGGGTCCTTGTCTTTTATGTTGTTTGAGACAGTATTTCTTGTTCACTATTATGTGTGTCAAGCTAGCTGACTGGAAACCTTCCAGGAATTGGCTTTGCCTTAGCCTCCATTTCATGGATGGATGGGTGTTACTGCAGCTGCTTTACCTGAACTCGGGCCCTTGATTTATCTATAGAGCTGACTCTACAGCCCACCCTTTTTCTTAGTTCTCAGGATGATTTCTTTCGGTGTGGTCAACCATGCGAGCACAGTCCCCACTCAGCCTTCAGTGGCTCTGTGGAGGTGCCAAGTTGGCCCTTGCAGGAACACAACACTTTGCCTGATTGCTTCATATTCCACCGTATTCTAATGAATTACTTGTATCCCAGTTAGACTGAGAGATCAGACCCTCACACTGTCTTGGTTTGGTGTTCCTCTTTAATGTGCTGTTCTCTGTGCGTAACTAAAGGTGGTCCAGAGTTTTGATGATATCTATGCACATTCTGAAAACTTCATAGTTTTTTTTTATATTTATTTATTATGTATACAATATTCTGTATGTGTGTATGCTTGCAGGCCAGAAGAGGGCACCAGACCCCATTACAGATGGTTGTGAGCCACCATGTGGTTGCTGGGAATTGAACTCAGGACCTTTGGTAGAGCAGGCAATGCTCTTAACCTCTGAGCCATCTCTCCAGCCCCGAAAACTTCATAGTTTTGGATTTTGCATATAATTAAGCTAGTTTAAAAATGACATTGAGAGGTTGGCAAGATGGCTTAGCAGGTAATGGTCCTTGTTGCCAACCCTGCCAACCTGAGTTGTATTCTAGGATCCCACATGGTGGAAGCAGAGAACCAATTCCTGTAGGCTGTCCTCTGACCTCCACAAGGCATATACAATGTAAAAAAAAGATATTAAGAACCAGTTAATGTTTTTTCAATAGTTTTTTCGTTTTTGTCTTTCTTTTCTCTTTTCCTTCCTCCTCCCTTCCTTCTTTCCTTCTGCCCCCTTTCTCTCTCTCTCTCTCCCTCTCTCTCTCCTCTCTTTCTTTCTTTTTTAAAAAATATTTATTGATTATGTATACAATATTCTGTCTGTGTGTATGCTTGCAGGCCAGAAGAGGGCACCAGACCCCATTACAGATGGTTGTGAGCCACCATGTGGTTGCTGGGAATTGAACTCAGGACCTTTGGTAGAGCAGGCAATGCTCTTAACCTTCGAGCCATCTCTCCAGCTCCCTCTCTCTCTCTCTCTCTCTCTTTCTCTCTCTCTCTCTTTCTTTCTTTCTGTGATGGGGTCTCTCTAAGCTGCCCAGGCAAGAGTACAGTGGCTCTTCACAGGCATGATCCCACTTCTGATTAGCATGGGAGTTTTGACCTGTGCTGTTTTTCCAACCTGGGCTGATTCACCCCTTCTTTGGCAACCTGGTTGTTCCCCGTTGCTGGTGACATGATGACACCAGTTCAGCATAGCACAGTACAGCCCAGAACTCCTGACTCAAGCAATCCGCCAGTCTCAACCTCCCCAAGTAGCTGGGACAACAGACATGTGCTACCATGCTCAACAGCCCCCCCCCCCCATAGTTTCAATATTTCCATGTGATATTTGTGATACCCAGGTTTAGTATGTATGTATGTATGTATGTATGTATTGTGTTTTCGAGATAGGGTCTCCCCATGTAGCCTTGGTTTTCTTAGGATTCATGCTGTAGATCAGCCTGGCTTTGAACTCAGAAATCTGTTTGTCTCTGCCTCTCGAGTGCTGGGATCGAAGGTGTGCACCACCACCACCCGGGCTTCAGGTTTTACTTACTGAATCTACAATGTGATTTTGTGTGTGGATGTGTTTTGCATGTGGGTGTGTGTATGCTTGTGTGTGCACCTGTGTGTGCAGGGTGCATGTAAGGGTCCAGAGATCAACCTCAAATGCTGTTCCTTAGGTGCTACCAGCCTTGGTCGAGACAGGATTCCTCATAGTCTGGAACTAGCCAGGAGGGCTAGCCCGGCTGGCCAGTGGCCCCACCTCTGTCTATCCTCCCTTACTATTGCCTGGCTTACAAGCAAGCACAGCCACATTCAGCTTCTCTGTGTAGGTTCTGAGGACTAAGCTCAGGCCCTCATGCTCACGGGGCAAGTGTTCTTTTGAGTTCTCTCCCCAGTTCCTCAAATCCAGTGTTTTATATGTGGCTTATGAACAGTGGCTGCTAGTTATTCAATCTGGTATTTATTTGTTTTGCCTCATCACGGAGGCCAGGATGGCGTCTAACTCACCATGTAACTAAGGCTGCACTTGAACTCCTGGTCTTGCTGCCTCCTCCTACCAGTGCCTGGGATTTCAAGTGTTTGTCAACATATTTTGCTTCAATGTTCGAATGCAGTTTATAGATTATTTGTACATATCTACAATGGGAGATTGTAGAAGGAGCAGCGGGCTGCGTTCCTGCCGCCCAGCTCCCAGCCGCCTGGCTAGCTTATGCTCCGAAATAACAACACACAAACTGTATTCATTTAAACACTGCCTGGCCCATTAGTTTCAGCCTCTTATTAGCTAATTCTCACATCTTTCTTTAACCCATATTTAGTAATGTGTGTAGCACCACAAGGTGGTGGCTTACCGGGAAAGATCCAGCATGACTGACCTGGCGGCTGGCTCCATGGCATCTGTCTCAGAGAGGAGAGGCATGGCATCTGACTAACTTCCCTTCTTCCCAGCCTTATGTTCTGTCTACTCCACCTATCTAAATCCTGCCCTATCAAAAAGCCAAGGCAGTTTCTTTATTAAGCAATGAGAGTCCTCCATCAGGAGATTTTTATGACATATGTAAGTTTTATAGACATTTTAGTGTTATCCATATGTATCAAGTATGCATCACTTGCATTTGATGATTTCATCAGGCAAGCATGGGTTATATGTACTCTTCAAAACACATAGAACATACAGTTACTTGACAGCAAGTCTGCTCGTCATCTAATTCTTTAGGAGCAACCATGACTTAATAGCTATTCTTATGGCTGGAAAGATATCTCAGAGGTTGAGAGCAATTGTTGCTTGTCCAGGGGACCCAGGTTCAGTTCCCAGCATCCATGTCAGCAGCCTTCAGTAACTCCAGCTCCAGGGGACCAAGGTCTCCAGTCTCTGCAGACCCCTGTGCTCACAGACATCTGCCTGCACACAGACACAATTCTATATACAGCATTGAAAGATAATGATACAAACGGAATCTCTCAAAGTTATCTGTTTAGGAAGCTTACTATCTATGAATGGTAACTGCAGAGTAGTTTCAAACATTGGCTTTCCAAATGGTGTATGGCTTGCCAATGCCGCCATCTTCTGGCTGCCATTACACACTGCACCATCCAAAGAAGAACAAAGTTCTTCATGGATGCTGTGAGAAATTTCACTTTCTTTCCTTTTTGTTTTTAAGAAGGCCTGGATGCCTCTTTCCTATTTCCCCCGTTAAATTCTTGACTACCCGTCACAATTCCAGCGACCTGCTGGAGCAAGGATGGCGCAGTGCCAACGCAGGGTATTCTGGGAGAGCTGTCTTCACTTCGCCCTTCTGGACTGTGTTCTGCTTTACATCTCCAGAGCACGGGATAGCCTCTGCTATGCACACCAATAAGCCCCCTTGGCTCTAGCTTCCAGGGAGATCAGGGCAATGATCAGAGCACTAACACAAGATCAAAGGAAGAGGAGGGAACCGGCCCAGCAGACCCATTCCGTTAGCGCCATCCCCACGAGGATTTTGGCTCGGATCATCAAATGAAGAGCACGCCTTCCATCCAACGCCTTTTTCTCAAACATCTTATTCTCTAGAAAAGTGGTTTTTACTTCCTGTTTACATCAGTAAGAGCCACGTGTGATAGCAGTCCTCTGTGAATGAGAAACATCCTCCATGGGCTCATGTATTTGAACATGTGGTCCCCAGCTGGTGGTGCTGTTTAGGGGCAGGTTATGGATCGGTCCTGGAGGAGGTGTGTCACTGAGGGTGGGCTTTGAGGATGTCTAGCCTTCCCCATTTCCTGCTCTGCCTCTTTGCTTCCCGTGTGGACGAAAAGAGAACTCTCTGCTTCCTGCAACTTCTGCCATGCCTTCCTTCCCACATGGACTTCATCCCCCTGGAACCTGAAGCCAAACTAACTCTGGTTCCTTAAGTCACTTCTGGTTCTGAGGTTTTAGGGCAGCAACAGGAAAACAGTGGCTACAAGTACCTACTGTGAAGAAGGTTAGAGTACTGCCCCCTATTGACCATCTTGTGTAATGACCCTTCTGTTAGACATCCCTGAAGCCCTCTATGACAAAGTGCCCAGAAGACGTGACAGAGGAAGGAAGGGTTTGTTTTGTTGCCACTACTGCTGAAGGGCTCTGCCCATGGCAGTGGGAAGGGGAGGCAGATTGTTTGCTTCTCCGTCAAACAAGAAACAGGCACCTAAGTCTAGAATGAGAGGGGCGTATAGGTTTCGAGGACTGCCCCTAGTGGCCTCCACCTGATAGTTAGGTCCCCCATCTGGAAGATCTCCTAACTTCTCAGAAGAGTACACTCACACGGCTGGGACCGAGTGTTCAGGCACATGTGTCTGTGGAGGACACTTTACCTTCAGATCCCTGCAGTGGCTGACCACAGTGATGGGAATGACGGTGACTGTCACCTCACAGTGCTATGGTTTGGTTGGAATGTCCCTGACAGGCCCATGTGTGCAAGGTTTGGGCCCCAGGGTGGTGTTAGTGGGAGGAGACTGAATCTTTAAGAGAAGGAACCTAGTGGAACCAAGTCAAGCCACAGGGACTGTCCTCAAAGCCGATTGACCTGGCTAGTTTTATGTCAACTCTACACAAGCTGATGTCACCAGAGAGGAGGAAGCTTCTACCAAGAAAAAGCCTCCAAAAGATCTGGCAAGCCTGTGCGGCATTGTCTTAATTAGTGATCAGTGGGGGAAGTCCCAGCCCATGGTGGTTCTGAAGGTTCTGAGTTCTATAAAGAAGCAGGCTGAGCAAGCAGGGGAGGCAAGCCAGTAAGCAGCTGCCCTCCGTGGCCTCTGCATCAGCTCATGCCTCCAGGATCCTGCCCTGCTTGAGTTGCCACCCTCACTGTGATGACGAGCTGTCAGATGGAAGTGTGAGTGGAATGAGCTCTTTCCTCCGGCTGTTTTGGCATTGAGTTTCATCATAGCAACAGTGACACTCACTGAGTCGGGGTGTTAGGGTTCTGTCCTCTCTGCCCTGTCTTTGCTTTCTGACTGCTCTGTTGAGCCCAGCCCAGCCATGCTGAACCGAAAGCTCGGGAACTGGGAGCCCAAATAAACCTTTCTTTCCTGTAGTTGATTTTTCTCAGACATTTTGTCAGAGTGACAGAAAGCTGCCTAACAGGCTTGCCATAAATACATTAAACTTCACTAGTACCAAATAATGCTGGGAAAAGAGATGGAAATGGAGGAACTATGGTAACCATGGCAGAGGTAGAGATGGCCTCTGCCGAGACAGCTGCTGGTGCAGACCACCCCCCAACCCCCACTGAAGGCCGAGATTCCGTGGACTTTGGTTTTTCCTTATAAATATTGTCTGGGGTAAATGTTTTAGAATTATTATTTTTAAAAGTCCAGATTATGTTTATTTCTGAACAGTAGTTGACTACACAGAATTAGGCATCTTAGTGGAGGTCCATGTGGTTTTACTTTTTGTATTTGTTTTGCAGCGGGGCCTCATGTAGCCTGGGCTGCCCTTGAGCTTACTCTGTAGCTAAGGATAGAAGGATGACCTTGAAGACTAAATCATCATTTTCAGACTTATTTTATTTCATGTATATGAGTGCTTTGCCTGCATGTATGTGTGTGTACCAATGTGTTCTTTGTGTTTAGGGAAGACAGAAGAAGGTCTCAGGTCCCCTCTGTGTGGTTGATGGGAACTGAGCCTGGGTCCTCTGCAAGAGTAACAAACACTCTTTCTGCTTCAGTGCTGAGCCCCTCGAAACACCTTTTGAAATTGTTATTTCATTGCTTTAGGTGCATGAGTGCTTTGCCCTTGTCTGAGGAGGCTAGAAGACGGTGCTGGATTCCCTGGAAATGAAGTTACGGTTGGGTGGTTGTCACCTGCCATGTGGATGCTAGGAATTGAACTTTGGACCTCCAGAAGTCCAGTTAGTGCTCTGAATTGCTGAGCTGTCTCTCCAGTCCCCATCTCTTTCCTTCTTTCTTTCTTTTTAAATATATGACTAAAGAATATCCCGTTGTATCTGTACATGAGATTTTTATTGTTCTTGGGTATGGAGAACAATGATGCAATGATTTCATTTCTTTTGGATGTAGTAGTGAGATTACTGGATCATATGGTTGTCCTCTTTCCATTTTTTGAGAATCCGCCCATATTGCTTTCCATAGTAGTTATGAGCATCCCTACCTGTTGCAAAAGGAGCGGCAGGCTGCATTCCTGCCGGGATCCTGGCTCCCTGGCTAGTTTACACCCAAAATAATTACACAGAAACTGTATTCGTGTAAACACCGCCTGTCCCATTATATCTAGCCTTTTCTTGGCTAACTCTTACATATTGATTAACCCATATCTAATAATCTGTATGCCATCATGAGGTCGTGGCTTACAGGCATGAGTCTAGCCAGCATCCATTTTGGGAAGGGGAATCATGGCGTCTATCTGACTCTGTTTTCTTTCTCCCAGAATTCTGTTCTGTCTACTCCACCCACCTAAGGGCTGGCCTATCAAAACGCCAAAGCAGTTTCTTTATTAACCAATGAAAGTAACACATAGACAGATGACCCTCCTACACCACCTACCCACAGTGTTTGCGAATTCCTTTGACTCTGCATCCTTACCAGCATGTGTTATAATAATTTTGACAATAGCTGTTCTTTCTGGGGTTATGACAGGGACAAAGTGGCTGCATTAGCTAACAATACTGACCTTTCCCTTGGGCCTGCTGATGTCCAATGGGTAACTAAAAGCACAGTAAGACTTTGCACCTCTGCCTTCATTTTGTATTTGTTTTTTTCTGCCTTAAAGTTTGGAACAAGTTCCAACTCAACTCTACGTATTAATCATTCAGGTAGCGTTCATCCTGTAATCCTCTGCTCTGAGGTTCAGTACACTGAGATGAATAGCTAGGGGTTTGAAAAGTTTTCTGGAACATTCCAAAACATCCTGCTCCAGAATACCTAGAGGGACGCCTAGAGTCTACATCTGTGCTCATGCTCCTCTAAGGAACAGGATGCTGGCAGCCACATCAACCCATGCCTGCTTGAACTGCAGCCGCCTTCTCATGGGAAGTGAACCGTGTCTGCTTCCCAGGATGACCGGTCAGATGGAACCACAAGAGGCAGGCAATCGGAGACTGCACCTTCAGTGCCAGCATCTTCCTCAGCACTGAAAGGAGTCCCCCACCTCCCCATGCGCTGTGCTACACTGATGAGACTGGGGGTGCCTCCTTTGGTTTTTTCTTGCCGTGAATAACCTGAAGTCATTCCAGCTGCCCAGGAGGCAACCCTTGGACCTGTTTTGATCCTGTGGCTACATTGAATTTCTCGTCTCTTTTTGAGGACCTGATATAAGCTAGCCTGGCCTCAAACTCATTTGTGAAGCTGAGGATGACCTTGAACTTTTGGTAGTCCTGCCCCCACCTCTCCACTGATGGGATTCCAGGCATGCACTGCCCACCCTGTTTGTGCAGTTCTGAGGATGGAGCCCACAGCCTGTGCCTGCTCCATCAGCACTCTGCCAACTGAAGTACATCTGTAGCTGAGGGATGAGGCCTAAGATCCCTGACAGGCAGAGAAATAAGAAGAGGGGCCACAGATAGATAAAAAGATGAGGAATTTCCAGTTTCTTTTCATCCTTCTGACTGGAGACAGAGATCTAAAGCTCTGATGGGCTTTTTCCCCTGCCACTGGGATTGGAGATCTAAGGAGTTTAAATGAATACCTATTTTATCATGAGGCAGAGGCCCTAGTGGAATTCTATGGCTTGTTTGATTATCGTTCAAACACAAACGTGTTTTAAAGGCTTGATTCCTGGTGGTGGTGTTGGAAGATGGTGGAACCTTTAAGAGAAAGGTCATTAGGTCACTGGGGGCATGCTCTTGAAGAAGATTGTGGGAACCAGTCACTTCCTCTTCCTCCTACCCACTTCCTGTCTCACAAGATGAGTAGCTTCCACTGCCATGCGCTTCCAACCTAACATGCCCTGGTGGATGCAGACGAGGGTGTGGTTGCTGCAAGGGACGGTTGAGGGGAAGGGCAGTGCTGTAGACTTGAGGGAGAGGACAGCCAGAGGCTTCTGGAAGAGTCCAGACTGGACCTGGCCGTGGGGGCAGGCAGGGCAGGTGGAGGGGAAGAGAAGAGGAGAGAGAGAGAGAGAGAGAGAGAGAGAGAGAGAGAGAGAGAGAGAGGAAGAAGGAGGAGGAGGAGGAGGAGGAGGAAGAGGAGGAGGAGGAGGAGGAGGAGGAAGAGGAGGAGGAGGAGGAGGAGGAGGAGGAGGAGGAGGAGGAGGAGGAGGAGGAGGAGGAGGAGGAGAGAAAGAAGCAGACCAACAGAGTACAGGACCACAGGGCTGAAATGGCAGGTTTATACAGGAAGGAGAAGCTGGGGGAAGAGAATGGGCTGGAGAGGCTTAGGGTAGTAGGTGGGGTGAGAAGTCCTGGGAGGAGCCACAGGTACTAGGGGAGCCTTGATCCGGGTTTCTTTGGGACCTGACAGTTGGAGGTCCCAAATAACAGGATACTCAATTCTGGACTGAACCTCCAAAACTATGATTCAAAATAAACTTTCTCTTTTAAATTTTAATAACATTTATGTTTTTTGTTTATGCGTATGTATGTGAGCCTGGATGAGCAGATGTGCCAGAAGAGGGCATTAGGGTCCCTGGAACTGGAGTTATAGGTATCTGCCTATATGTGAGCCTATGTAGGTACTGGGCATTGAATGTAGGTTCTCTGCAAGAGCCGTCAGTGTTCTTAGGCACTGAGCAATCTCTCCAGCACCCCCTTCCCACAAATGATAAGTTTCTTCTGGAGGACTTTTGTTTTCTTTTTGAGGGAGAGTCTCAGGTATCCCAGGCTGTCCCAAGACTTACTCTGTGGCCACAGATAGCAAGCTCTTAATCCTTGCACACCGTCTCTCAAGTCTTTGGGTTGTGCTACCTACCACCCTGCATTTCAGTATAATATTTTCATACCTATAGATCATACATACCTTGCTTATGTTCTTATGTATGTTTATACATAGCTTATTTATTAAATGTTTATATTTAAATCTAGCTCCTGCATATGAGACACTAAACCTTTTGTAAGTTATTTGCTTCATGTATTTTACTATAGAAATGAAAAGCTGCCCAATACAGAAACGTATTAATAAATGCTTTCAAACTAGCATTAATAATGCCTGAAATATATGTCTTCACTAGACAGTCCAGAAGTTCTGTGCTCAACCACTGCATCTAAAGGGAGAGTCTGGGTCATGCATGCTATGGGAAGCAGAGAATGGTAAATATTGCTGGTACCGCTACAGCGGACCTTGACCCTTTGGCATTGCCAGTGTTTAGAGTTTATCAGAGGAACAAAGATCACGAATGTTTGCTTTCCCTGTTAAACTTTTCCTAACTTGGACCTTCCAGTTCTTAAAAATTCCTTGTTTGAGGTCTATCCTCAGATGATTTTATTGCTTGTTGGCATGGAGGCTTCAAAGCAGAAGGCAACCGGCTTCCTCAAATGCGCATGTTTCCCCCTCCCCCCCCCCCCAGCCTATTAGCTGCCGTTCATAGTGAAACGGAAGCAGGTGTTGCTGACTCGTGTCTCTGCCATTAGAGACCTTAGCCATGAGTTATCTGACCTGTGAAAAGTCAGACCCCCTTCCACAACCTCTGATATTTTTGTGGGGAGAAAGCATGAGAGGGAATGTGGGATGGGGTTCAGGATTCCTTGGGCTCAGTCAGACTCTAGGAACATGTGGATGTGTGACCTGGAATCACTTCATTTTGCAGCAGTGTGCTGGCTAGTTGTGTGTCAACCTGACACGAGCTAGAGTCATTAGCGAGGAAGGAGCCTCGACTGAGAAAATGCCTTCCTAAAGTCAGGCTGTAGGCAAACCTATGAGGCACTTTCTTAATTAGTGATCGGTGAGGAATGGCTCAGCCCCTTGTGGATGGTTCCACCCCTGGGCTGGTGGTCCTGGCTTCTCTAAGAGGGCAGGCTAAGGAAGTCATGTGGAGCAAGCTAGTAGGTAGCTCTCCTCCATGGCCTATGCTTCAGTTCCTGTCCTGTTGGAGATCTATCTCGATTTCCTTCAATGTAGAAGGGTAAGCAAAATAAACCCTTTTTTTTCCTATTTGATTTAATATATATATATATATATATATATATACATATATTATGTATACAATATTCTGTCTGTGTGTATGCCTGAAGGCCAGAAGAGGGCACCAGACCTCTTTACAGATGGTTGTGAGCCACCATGTGGTTGCTGGGAAAAGGACCTTTGGAAGAGCAGACAATGCTCTTAACCACTGAGCCATCTCTCCAGCCCCTTGATTTTTTTTTAAATCACAGAAATAGTAATCCTAACTAAGACAAATTGGTACCAGGATAGTGGGCATTGCTGTGACAGGCCTGGCTTGTTTTGGTGGGGAGGATGGGAGGACTATGGAACTTTGTCCTAGGAAAGTCTGTGTGTTGGGAGCTCAGTGAGCTGTTCTGTATGAGCTCGGGAGGTAATAATGTTGAGGACAGTGGGGACGATGGAGGCCTGGCTTGTGATGTTTCAGAAGGAAACAAAGATCCTACTAGGCCATTTGTGTGTGGTGTCTGATCAACTAAAGCTGAAGAATCAGCTGTGATTAACAAGAGACCAGGGCCACCTAAGTAAACCTTTGCTTTGCAGGAACAATGGATGCTGGTCAGCTGGGGCCGAAGAACCAGCTGTGTTTAAGAAGAGCCCAGTATTACTGGAGTGGAGTCTTCTGGGAAGTGGTTCATCTGAGTTAGCACACAGAAGCTGTGCTCCAGAGGTGGCCAAGGTTGTGCCACCTTGCACTGACAGCTGAATTTGGTAGTTTAACAGTCACTCAGGCGGTACTGGTTTTGGAGGCAGGAAGGGATCAGGGAGAGCAGCTGAGGCTTGGCGCTGTGAAAGGCCAAGAGAGGCCATTGGTGAAACATACAGCTTCAGTAGCAGGATTAAATAGGTCATGCAGAGAAGTTGCAGCTTGGTACCATGAAGAAAGTCCAGGAGAGGTGAAAGTCCAGTTGCAGCAAGAGACCCCAGCACTTTGGAGATATCAGGACCATGGGGTGACCTCCAAGGACAGCATCAACAGTAGAGAGGTGGTGACTTGAGTTTAGAAGACAAGCTGTGTGTGCTACAGAGGGCAGAGCTGGAGAAGTGATCCAAGCCCTTTGGAGGAGTCTAGAGGATCATGAGTGAGTCCCAGATATTGGGCACTGAGTTATTTCCACTGTTGGAGTTTGGGTTGCTTTGTTTAGCTTGTGACTGCACCCTGTTTTTCCCTCTTGAAGTAAGAAAGTACTTAATTTATTTTTGATTTGACAAGAACCCACAGTTGAGAGACTTTAAACTTAAAAAAAAGAAGAGATTTTGTAGTCTTACAGAGGATTTGGGTTTTAAAAAAGACTGGATATTTTTAAAGTTACAGCTTTTAAAGTGTTTGAATTTGTAAGGCTGTGATTTGGTAAGTTTGTAAAACGTTTTATATTGTGATGTCTTTATTAATGTGTGATCTTGGGAATAAACAAGAAAGGAAAGGTGTGGCTTGGCAGTAATATGTTTATCAAAAGTTGTCAAGGGGTCAGCTGCCTGGCTAGTTCTGTGTCAACTAAAGACACAAGCTAGAGTTGCTAGAGAAGAGGGCATCTTTACTGAAAAAAAAATGCTTCCATGAGATCTGGCTGCACAATTTAGAAATCAATATGGCGGTTCCTCAGAAAATTGGGAATTAATCTACTTCAAGACCCAGCTATACCAATCATATACACAAAGGACATCCAGTCATACCACAAGGAAACTTGCTCCACCATGTTCATAGCAGCATTATTTGTAATGCTTAGATACTGGAAAAAATACTAGATGCCCCTCAACCAAAGAACGGATAAAGCCAATGTGGTACATTTACACAGTGGAGTATTACTCAGCTGTAAAAAAAAAACAATGATACCATGGTTTGCAGGTAAATGGATGGACTAGAAAAGAAAATTGTCCTGAGTGAGGTAACCCAGACCCAGAAAGACAAACATGGTATACACTCACTCATAAGTGGCTATTAGCTGTAGGTTACAGTCCACAGCCCCAGAGAGGCCAGGTAACAAAGAGGACCAAAGGGGGATGCACAGATCTCCCTGGAAGGGGAAATAGAGGAGATTTCCTGGGTAAACTTGGGGTGGGGTTGATACGAATATGAGGGATGGGGTTGGACAAGTTGGGGGCATGAGGAAGAGAGTAATGAAAGAGATGTCTTGATTTGGGGGGGACTTCGGGATCAGGGAGAAACCTGGTGCCAGGGAAACTCTGAGGAATCCACAAGGACGACCCCAGTTAAGACTCCTAGCAATAATGGAGAGGGTGCCTGAACTGGTCGTCTCCTGTAATCAGATTGGTGACTATCCGAATTGTCATCAGAGAGCCTTCATCCGGTAATTGTTGGAAGCAGATGTAGGGATCCACGGCCAAGCTCTGGACCGAGCTCTGGGAATCCTGCTGAAGAGAGGGAAAAAGGATTGGGGGAGGGGGCAAGGTCATCACAAGAGAACCCACAGAAACAACTAACTTGAACCCATAGGAACTCACAGACTCTGGACCAACAGCTCGGGAGTCTACATGGAACCGGCCTAGGTCCTCTAGATTTGTGTGACAGTTGTGTAGCTTGGTTTATCTGTGGAACTCCTAGGAGTGGGATCAGGGCCTTTCCCTAATGCTTTGGCTGGCTTTTGGGAACCTATTCCCCATACAGGGCTGCCTGGCCCAGCCTTAATACAAAGGGAGGGGCTTAGTCCTACCTCAACTTAATAGGCTATGATTTTGTTGACCTATGGGAGGCCTTCCCCTTTCAGAACAGAAACAGAGGAGTGGATGGGGGATGGGCAAAAGGGAGGCAGGGGAAGGAACAGGAGGAGAGGAGGGAGGGGAAACTGTGGTTGAGATGTAAAATAAATGAAAAAAGTAATTAATAAAAATGTTATTAACAAAAAGTAGATCTGGCTGTAGGGAAACCTGTGGGTCATTTTATTAATTAGTGATTAATAATGGGCCAAGCCCATTGTGGGTGATGTCATCCCTGGACCGGAGGTCCTGGGTTCTATCAGAAAGCAGGCTGGGCAAACCATGAGGGAACAAGTCAGTAGGCAGCATCCTCCATGGGCTCTGCATCAGCTCCTGCCTCCAGGTTCCTGCCCTGAGTGAGTCCTGCCTCGCTGCTTTTCCTGCTGAGCTCTTCTCTGGAGCTGTCTTTCGATCACGGGTCTCATCATGGCAGTAGTAACTCTAGGACAGTCAGCTTTGTCACGGCCACAAGCTGGGATACACTTGATGTTCTCTGGAGCCTCTGTCTGCCCTCAACACGGCAGGAGGGAGGCACAAGTAGCAAGAGCAGCTGGAGATTGTGGAAGCGGGAGGGGGAGGTTGCCTGCCTGCCTCTCAGCAGACCCAGAAGCAGGAACTGACCAGGCAGCCCTCAGGCTGTAAACCTCAAGGTCACACCCACTTCTATCAGCAAGGTTCCACATTCTAAAGTCTCCCCGACTTGTCCAAACAATGCCATCGGCTAGGGACCTACCTAGCGTTAACAGTAACTTTGTTCTGCACTTGCTGATATTCTGGTTGACACCTGTACCCCATCTTTCCCAATTCCCATTTTTTCCAGAGAATAAATTTCATGTGTCAAGACTGAACCCGGTAACTGTTAGGAACTGGGCATGGGAAAAGGCAATTTATAACTGATCTCTGTGGGGACACTGATCTGTGGGGGCTCTCGCAGAGAAAGAAAAGGGACACTGTTCTACTGACCTCTTCTGTTTAGCCATTAAGAGTTTTTATTTAATACATTTAGGATATAACATTGGGATAATGATCGTGATTTCACAGCATATGGAGTGTGTAATTTGATTGAGCAAGGGACCAACTCTGAATACTAAATCTAACTTCGTAATCCTGCTTCTTTCTTTCTAACATACACGTAGGGTCGGCGACTGGTGCCGTGGCCTCTGTGGAGCGTTGCTACGGATGGTGCAGAGTTCTGCGGTATTGCTACAGATCTGGGGAAAACAGACCCTAGCGTGTTTGGACTGGAGAAAGTCTCCTTGAGAACGGATCTATGCAATGGTGACTTGAGCAGAGTTGTTATTTCTGCTGTCTGTTTCTATAGCTTCAGGATGTGAACTGGTGCAAGGGACTGTGGGTGACAGAATGTGGTTAGTGAATTTTAGCCATTAATGCCCCCCTCTTTCCTTTCCTCTCCCTTCAGTACCTCAGAAAAGCTTTTTTTCCTCTTTCTTCCTCTTCTTTCATCTCTTCCTTCCCTTCCTCCCACTCCTTTGTGAGACGGGATCTTGCCACATGACTCAGGCTGGCATGGAATCCACTCTTTCTCTTTTGAAATTGCTTATTTAATCTCTCCCCCCCCTCCTTTCTGGGTGTGCATGTGTGTGTGTGCATGCTTGTGTGTGAAACACAATATTCCAGTCAAATATTTTATTTATGGGAATTATTTCTTTTTGAACTAGAAAGGGACACAAGACAGAGACAGCTCAGAATGGCACTACCTTGTGGAAACGGTGAGTGTGGGGATGTACTGCCCAGTTGTCCCCTTGGCTGAAGGGACAAACTATTAGGAGGGCATGGGAAAGTGTCGAAAATTGCCTCCAGCAGGGACTCAGCCCTTTTTGCCACCAAGCTACCCTCCTCCTGGGGCAGCCCACTAGCTCAAGGTGAAGGTGGAACTATTTTTTTTTTTTCTGTACCTGGGCATTTCAAGAAGCTGAGCTACAAGTCTGATGGTGGTGGCGCACACCTTTAATCCCAGCACTTGGGGAGGAAGAGGCAGGCGGATCTCTGAGTTTGAGGCCAGCCTGGTCTACAGGGTGAGTTCCAGGACAGACAGGGCTACACAGAGAGACTCTGTCTTGAAAAGCAACAACAACAATAACAAAAACAAAAACAAAGAGAGAGAGAAACCTGTTTGTCTTTTGTAAATTCCAAGCATATTTATTAACAAATTATGAATAATTATGACCGATCTACAAATTTTTAAATGTAATTTTTAATTGATTCTTTGGGCATTTCACGTCAGGCACCCAATCCCACTGATTTCCCAGCCCCTCTGTATCTGCCCTTTACCCTTAAAGTGTCCCTCCTCAAAATAAAATTTAAAAAACATTAAAGTAAGCAAGCAAACAAAGAAAACCCCTTTGCTTCTCTCTGTCTTTCCCAGCTCCCCATGGTCTCTTCTTTCATCTTGGTCGCACTGGGAACTGAGGTGTGTCGTGCAGTGCACCTTTTTGGCTTCTTTGTTAAAAATCAGGTGTTCATAGGTTTGTGGATTATTGTTGGGGTCTTCAGTTGGATTCCATTGATTCATGTGTCAGTTTTTATGCCAATACCCAGTTGTTTTTACTACTGTAACTCTATAGTAGAGTTTGAAGCCAGGGATGGTGATGCCTCCAGCTTTACTTGCAAATGTTCATTATAAAGAGTTGTCAAGGCCTCTGGCTTCTGGAACACCACCAATCCTGGACCCTCACTGAGACTCTTCTAGGATATCCTGCTGTTACCCTGTGTCGTGGAGATCCTGCAGTTATGGTTCCTTAGGACCGGTCCCTTCACATGCTCCAGCAGGTCATAGATAGGGTGGATGATGGGTGGGCCCACTCAAAGTCTGGGTGGTAGCTGAGTTCATCAGTCCAGGCCTCCACTGGGATTGCTCCCCTCAGGTAAGGGGCAGAGCCAGCACTCCCGGGCCCATAGTGAGGGGTGGGGCCAGCTCTACCACTGCAGCCAGTATCAAGGGGCAGGACCAGATGACTCAGCATGGCCCTTGGATTTCAACAGGCATGGTTTGCATGGCCCTTGGTGATAATATGGGCTATGGACATCAACACAGACTCCAGCTACAGCAGGACCATGGACCCAGACTTGGCTCTTGGCAGCAGCCTAGGCTTGGATGTCACCATGGCCCTGGGTGGCAGCGCAGGTCTCCCAGATCAGTATAGCCCTGGCAGCAGCAGCTTGTTCTCATTACAACAAAGTCTCAGGTTGCAGCCCAGACTCCGGGCATCTGCACAGCCTATGGTGGTAACAGAAGCCACAGCCATCCACACAGACTTCAACTGTGGTAAGATCACAGACCTGGATGACTCTCAGGAGCAGCCCAAGCCGGATGTCAGCGTTAGCAGTGCCAGCCACTAACCTGTTCTTGCCTTTGCTTCTTCAGTTCCTGTTCTTCCTTTCTCCACAGCATACGAACTGTTCCGCTTGGGCAGGCCTGTGGGTGTCTTCCACCCACCCTGCACAAATATTTTTGACACATTACCTCATTCAGACAAATTAAGAAATGCTCCTTTAAAAAATCTAGAAATCCTGTATCCCCTTCCAATACTCTGTTTTCCCCCTTCCTTCCTTTTCTTCCACGCCCCACTCTTTCTTCTCATATCCCTTTTCTCTTTCCTCCTTCTTCTCTGTCTTTTTTATTTAAAAAAATAATTTATCTCACTTCATTTTGTATGCATTGGTGCAAAGGTGTCAGAATCTCTGGAACTGGAGTTACAGACAGTTGTGAGCAGCTGTGTGGGTGCTAGGAATTGAACCCAGGTCCTCTGGAAGAGCAGTCAGTGCTCTTAACCACTCCAGCCACCCCCCCTGTTTTTTTTTTTAAAGATTTTATTTTAAATTATGTTTGTGTCTTTGTGTCTGAGGAAGCTGGAAGAGGCTGTCAGGTCCCTTGGAGCTGGAGTCACCAATCTGTTTACAGGAGAAGGCCAGCTCAGGCACCCTCTCTACTATTGCTAGGAGTCTTAGCCAGGATCATCCTTGCGGATTCCTGGGAATTTCCCTAACAACAGGTTTCTCCCTAGCCCCATAATGGCCCCCTCTATCAAGATATCTCTTACATTGCTCTCCCACTCTGCCCCCCCAACTTGATGATCCTTCATTCTCTCATCCCCCATCCCATCCCCTCCCCCAGCCCACCCTACCCAGGAGATCTCATTTATTTCCCCTTTCCAGGGCAATCCACACGTCCCTCTTAGGGTCCTCTTCATTACCTAGCCTCTTGGGTACTGTGGATTGTACCCTCATTAGCCTTTGCTTTACATCTAGCAACCATTTATAAGTGAATATATACGGACAAAGTGGCTGTATAAGTTTGTGCTCCCACCAGCAGTGGGGGAGTGTTCCCTTTACTCTACATCCTTTCCAATATAAACTGTCATCAGTGTTTTTGACCTTAGCCATTCTGATAGGTGTAAGGTGGTATCTCAGAGTCATCTTGATTTACTTTTCCCTAATAACTAAGGATGTTGAGCACTTCCTGAAATGTCTTTTGGTCTTTTGAGATACTTCTGCTGAGAATTCTCTGTTTAGATCTGTACTCCATTTTTAAATTGGATTATTTGGTATTTTGATGTCTAGTTTCTTGAGTTCTTTATATATTTTGGAGATCAGCCCTCCTTCTGAAGTGGGGTTGGTGAAGATCTTTTCCCATTTCTGTAGGCTACCATTTTGTCTTATTTATCATGTTCTTTGCCTTACAGAAACTTTTCAGTTTCAGGAGGTCCCATTTATTGATTTTTAGTAATGTCTGTGCTACTGGTATTATATTTTGGAAGTGGTCTCCTGTGCCATTGTGTTCAAGGTCACTTTCCACATTCTCCTCTATCAGGTTCAGTGTAACTGGATTTATGTTTAAGTCTTTGATCCACTTGGACTTGAGTTTTGTGCACAGAGATAGATATGGATCTATTTGCATTATTCTACATGTTGATATCCAGTTATGCCTGCACTATTTGTTGAAAAAGTTTTCTTTTTTCCATTGTACAGTTTTGGCTTCTTTGTTAAAAATCAGGTGTTCATAGGTTTGTGGATTAATGTTGGGGTCTTCAGTTGGATTCCATTGATTCATGTGTCAGTTTTTATGCCAATACCCAGTTGTTTTTACTACTGTAACTCTATAGTAGAGTTTGAAGCCAGGGATGGTGATGCCTCCAGAAGTTCCTTTATTGTACAGGATGGTTTTTGCTATCCTGGGTTTATTGCTTTTCCATATGAAGTTGAATATTGTTCTTTTGAGGTCTGTGAAAAATTGTGTTGGGATTTTGATGGGAATTGCATTGAATCTGTAGATTGCTTTTGGTAAGATTGCCATTTTTATTATGTTGATCCTACCTATCCAAGAGTATGGGAGATCTTTCCATTTTCTGCTGTCTTCTTCAATTTCTTTCTTCAAAGACTTAAAGTTCTTTTTTTTAAAAGAAATATTTATTTATTTATTTATTATGTTTACAATATTCTGTCTGTGTACATGCCTGCATGCCAGAAGAGGGCACCAGACCCCATTACAGATGTTTGTGAGCCACCATGTGGTTGCTGGGAATTGAACTCAGGACCTTTGGAAGAGCAGGCAATGCTCTTAACCTCTGAGCCATCTCTCCAGCCCCAGACTTAAAGTTCTTAACATACAGATTTTTTCACTTGTTTGGTTAGAGTTACTACGATATATATATATATAGATAGATAGATAGATAGATAGATAGATAGATATCTAAACTTGATGTGGGATATATATATATATATCCCACATCAAGTTTAGATAAGAGTTTGCCCATTTTGTTGATTTTCTCAAAGAACCAACTCTTTGTTTCACTGATTTTTTGTATTGTTCCCTTTGTTTCTATTTTACTGATTTCAGCCCTCAATTTAATTATTTCCTGTCATCTACTCCTGTGTGAATTTACTTTGGAGTTTTCAGGTGTGCTGTTAAGTCACTGGTGTGAGATTCTCCAATTTTTTTTATATGGGCACTTAGTGCTATGAACTTCCCTCTTAACACTGCTTTCATAGTGTCTCATAAGTTTGGGAATATTGTACATTCATTTTCATTGAATTCTGGGAAGTCTTTAATTTCTTTTTTTAAATTTCTTACTTGACCCAGTGGTAATTCAGATGAGCATTATTCAGTTTCCATGAGTTTGTAGACTTTCTGCAATTTGTGATGTTGTATTCCAACTTTAAGTCATCTGATAAGATACAGGGCATTATTCCATTTTTTTTTTCTGTGTCTATTGAGATTTGCTTTGTGACCAAGTATGTGGTCAGTTGTAGAGAAGGTTCCATGAAGATCCGAGAAGAAGGTATATTCTTTTGTGTTTGGGTGGAATGTTCTATAGATGTCTGTTAAGCCCATTTGAATCATAACATCTGTTATTTCCATTATTTCTCCACTAAGTTTCTGCCTGGCAGACCAGTCCATTGGTGAGAGTGGGGTGTTGAAGTCTCCCATTATTAGTGTGTGGGTTTTGATGTGTGATTTAAGCTTTAGCAATGTTTCTTTTACAAATGTGGATGCACTTATATTTGGGACATAGATGCTCAGAACTGAGACTTCATCTTGATAAATTTTTCCTGTGATGAATATGAAATATTCTTCTCCATCTCTTTTGATCAATATTAGTTTGAAGTCTGTTTTGTTAGCTATTAGGATAGCTACAGCAGCTTCCTATGTTCATTTGATTAGAAAATCTTTCCCCAACCTTTTACTCTGAGGTAGTATCTGTTTTTGAAGTTGAGGTGCTTTTCTTATATGCAGCAGAAGGATGGATCCTGTTTTTGGATCCATTCTGTTAGCTTGTGTCTTTTTATAAGTGAATTGAGTCCATTGATATTAAGGGATTTTAATGACCAGTGATCGCTGTAGAATATTATTTTAAGATGTAGTGCTTTTGTTTATGCTCTGGAACATTTGTTTAATGATGCAAAGATGTGTTTGATTTAATAAAATTCACTTGTCAAGTTTCAGGAAGTCTCCACTGATCAAACCAGATTTAAATCAACTTGGAATGGATCCACAGCCTCTTGTTTCCTGCGGAAAACAAAAGCAAAGCCACTTTTCCAAAGCATTTTTGATTTCCATTTGACAAATACATTTTTTAAACTTTTTTAAAGTTAAGGCATTCTTAAAATATCTAGTATTTCCACAGCCCCTCTTTCAATTCCAGGCCTCTCAGCCGCTGCCCTTTGCTTCTCAGCAGTCCAACAATTCAAAATCAGCACAATAGTGGACAGGACCCAGACTCCCTGGGCATTTCCTGTCTTACATGGCGTTTTCTTTTATATTGCTTTTACTCTCTCTCTCTAAAGACTTTCTTTTTAAAAAGCCATTTATTTTTTTCTATAACCTATAGCCTATACCCATTTTCTTTCTTTCTTAAGCCTACACACATTGTAAAACACAGTGGAAACTATTTAGAGTTTTTTTTTTTCAATATGGACCTCATTTACTGCATATCTTTTAATCTTTTAACCTTTTTTTGACCACATGAGCAAACTTTAGATTGTTAAGCCGTACTGGCATTTGTGTGCTCTAGAAGCTGGTTCTGCCCTTTCTTGGGTTAGTTGTGAAAGTCAAGCCCAAGGCTTGCAGCCAGGATGAAGGTACGTGACCAGGAACTACATCCAGCCTTCTGAGCTCTAGAATGCCAATGGTTGCACTGTGGCAGGCACTTTTGGTTTTTGTTCCTACTTGACACACTGACTGCTCAGGGTCTAGCCAGCAGGCACAAACTCTTAAAGAAGTCATATTCTTTTTCTTTTTCTGCTTTCTCAGGCTCTAGATGGATATTCGAGCCCTACGATGGTATACCAAATGTTGTATGATGTTTTATTCTTTTGGCTCTTTGATGGGTCCACTACCCAGCTCCCAAATAAATCAAACACAGAGGCTTATTCTTAGTTATGAATGCCTAGCTTTAGCTTGGCTTGTTTCTTACCAGTTTTTCTTACCTTAAATTACCCCAACCACCTTTTGCCTCTGGGCTTTTATCTTTCTTTATTTCTGTATACCCTCCTTTACTTCTTTCTCTGTGCTTGCTGTGTAGCTGGGTAGCTGGCCCCGGATGTTCTCCTCTCCTTGCTCTCTTTTCCTCCTCTTCTTCCTCTTTTCTCCTTCTGTGCCTGCCAGCTCCACCTATCCTTGCTCCTACCTTGCTATTGGCTACTTAGTTCTTTATTAGGACCATTAGTTGTTTTAGACAGGCAAAGAATCACAGATTCACAGAGTTAAACAAATGCAGAATAAACAAAAGCTACACATCTGAAAATAATATTCCCCAACAAGTGATTTTTAATTCCTGTTTTTTTTTTGTTGGTAGTGTGTGTGTTTCCCTTCTTTGTGGTTTCCTGGTGTGAGATTATCTATTGCCTGTGATTTTGTGGGTGCAGTTAACTTCCTTGGATTGGTGTTTTTCTTCTAGCACTTTCTGTAGGGCTGGATTTGTGGATAAGTATTGTTTAAATATAGTTTTGTCATGTTATATCTTGTTTTCTCCATCTATGGTGATTGAAAGCTTTGTTGGGTATAGTAGTCTGGGCTTGCATCTGTAGTCTCTTAGTGTCTGCAAAACATCTGTCCAGGACCTTCTGGCTTTCAGAGTCTCCATTGAGAAGTCAGGTGTAATTCTGATAGGTCTGCCTTTACATGTTCTGTAAGCTTCTTGTATCTTCATAGGCATAGGCTTTTTTAGGTTAGGAAAGTTTTTTCTAATTAAAGTATTTTATTGAACATATTTTCTGTGCCTTTGACTTAGTATTCTTCTCCTTCTATCCCTATTATTCTTAGGTTTGGTCTTTTCATGCTATCTCAGATTTCTTGGATGTTTTGTGTTAAGATTTTGTTGGATTTCACATTTTTTTGACCGACAAATCTATTTCCTCTATCGTGTCTTCAGTACCTGAGATTTGCTCTTCCATCTCTTGCATTCTGTTGGTTTTGCTTGCATCTTGTAGTATCTGTTCATTTACCCAGATTTTCCATTTCCAGAATTCCCTCCTTTTGTGTTTTCTTTATTGCCTCTGCTTCAATTTTGAAGTCTTGAGAGCTGTTTCCTTTATCCGTTTAACAGGTTTTTTTCTTGGCTTTATCTTCCATTTTTTTTGTCTTTTCCTCATTTTTTTAAGACAGGGTTTTTCTGTAACTTTGGAGCTTGTCCTAGAGCTTTCTCTGTAGATCAGACTGGCCTTGAACTCACAGAGATCCTCCTGTCTCTGCCTCCCAAGTGCTGAGATTAAAGGCGTGTGCTACCATTGTCCGACTTCCTCCATTTCTTTAAGGAAAATTTTCATTTTCTCTTTAAGGGTCTCTAGTATCTTCATAAAGTTATTTTTAAGGTCCTTTGTGATGTTCAGGTCTTGCTGTTGTAGAGCCACTAAGGTCTGGTGGTGCCATATGGCTCTTTATGTTGTTCCATGTCTTCTTGCATTGGCATCTCTCCATCTCTTCCTCCAGTAGGTACAGGCAGTGCCTGTGCTTCCAGGGGCTGCTGATGCCATGGTGGACAGTTGGCAGTGGTAGAAGGATAATGGATTTTGTGGGTTTGTGCGAGTGGAGTGGGATTTGTAGAGTACAGGGTTCAGTAGGAGGTGGGTATGATGGAGCAACCTGTGCGCAGGAGTCTTACCTGTTAATTGGCTGGTGGGTCTGCCATGGGCTTGGGAGGGATACGTGATGTGGGATTCCCTCTATATGCTGTGTATGCTGTGAATACCGTTGGTTAACAAGGAAGCCGCTTTGGGCCTATTGCAGTGCAGAATATCGTGAGGTGAGAATTCCAAACAGACAGAGGAGGGGAGAGTAGGCAGAGTAAAAGAGAAGCCATGTAACTGCCAAAGGAGACAGACATCCAGGAACTTTACTGGTAAACCATGAGCCTCATGGTAAAATATAAAATAATAGAAATGGATTAATTTAAGATATAAGAGCTAGCTATTAATATATTTAAGTGATTGGCCAAGCAGTGTTTTAATTAATACAGTTTCTATGTGGTTATTTTGGGTCTGGGTGACCAGGAACAAATGAGCAGCCTTCAAGTACAGACACAGGATGTGTCTCAGGGCCTAAGGCCTAGAGATAGGGCTGTCCAGCCAGGAGACCAGTCACTCACCTCTTCATCCAGTCAGTGCAGGTGGTGTCTGTCTTTATGTTACTCTTAAGACAAAGATCAAACTTTGGTTTTTGAGGTAGAGGTATGAGAATTGTGAAGGGTTTGTTGTTGTTTATTTGTTTTTTGAGACAGTGTCTCATGTATTCTAGACTGGCCTCAGATTTGCTATACAACTGATCCTCCTGCCTCTACTTCCTGAGCCCTGGGATTATGGATGTGCATCACTGTCTTGGCTAGATTTTTGTCAACTTACACACGCTGGAGTCATCTAAGATGACAGAATCTCAACAGAGAAAATGCCCCATCAGATTAACCTGTAGGCCAGTTTGTGGAACACTTTTGTGATTGGTGATTGATGTGGAAGGGCCCAGCTCAGTATGGGCAGTGCTCATCCTGGGCAGGTGGTCCTGGATTCTATAAGAAAGTAGGCTGAGCAAACCATGTGAAGCAACCAGTGAGTAGCATCCTCTAGGGCCTCTGCATCAGTTCCTGCCTCTGGGTCCTGCTTGAGGTTTCACCTTGGCTTCCTTCAATGATGGACTCTGATCAGGATGTGTAAACCAAATATCTTTCTTACCTAAGTTGCTTTCTTCCCCAATTTACTTAGCAATAGAAACTAGATTCAAGCACCCTGACCAGCACATTTTAATTTAAAGATTACTTTTAATAATTTCTTTTAAGGCTAATGACAATGAGTGATGAGTTTTACAGACAGATACAACAAATAGATGCTCACAGAGATACACATACAAAGACATACACACACACACACACACACACACACACACACACTTTAACCTCTAGTTTCCCTTTCTTCTTTTTAGTCAGGCTGAATGGGAACTACTAAGAGTGAATCTTTGAGTAAATAAAGCACTCAATAATGTGCTGCCATTTGGAGACCAGGCTGTTCTGAAACTGGTATGATTTTCCTCTGTAAGCTGTGAATATGTTTTATTCCCATTCGTTAAAAAAGAAGTTGCTTTGGCCTATGGCAGAGCAGAATAGAGCTAGATGGAAAAACTAAACTGAATGCTGGGAGAAAGGTGGAGCCAGGGAGATGCCGTGTAGCTGGACCTTACCAGCAGGCCACAGCCTTGTGGTGGTATACAGATTAATAGAAATGGTTTAAGATGTAAGAGCTAGCTAGGAACACACCTAAGCTACTGGCCAAATACTGTTCTAATTAATATAGTTTCTGTGTGATTATTTGGGTCTGGGCAGCAGGGAAACAAATGAGCCCTCTCCATTTACACAAGACTTTCCTGGCCACCTCTGTGCCAGGCATTATTTCTTAGTGACTGCAGCTGGGAAAGGCAGCTCTACTTTGGTTAGCAGCAGATGAAGGCAGACATGGGGGAGGAAGCAGTAGTCACTTAGTCCTTGTCCCTTTCCTTTTCTTTGTTCTTATTAGTGCTAAATAACAAAACCTGCTCTCAGGTCAAGCACTGTGGGACATTGGCTTCTGTGGTCGTTTGAGTAGGAACAGTCCCCATAGACTCATGTCTTTGAATGCTTGGCCTATAGGGAATGGCACTATTAGGAGGTGTGGCCAGGTTGGAGGAAGTCTGCCTGCATGCCTCCGTGTCCCATCATGATGATAATGGACTAAACCTCTGATACTGTACGCCAGCCCCAATTAAATGTTCTTCGTTACAAGAGTTGCTGTGAAGCTGGGCAGTGGTGGCTCATACCTTAATCCTAGCACTCGAGAGGCAGAGGCAGGCGGATCTCTGTGAGTTTGAGGCCAGCCTGGTCTATAAGAGCTAGTTCCAGGACAGGCTCCAAAGCTGCAGAGAAACCTTGTCTTGAAAAACCAAAAAATAAAAAAAAAAAAAGAAAGAAAAAAAAGTTGCTGTGGTCATGGTGTCTCTCCACAGAAATGAAACCTTAACTAAGGAGCTTCCTTGAGGTGAAAATAAAAGGAATGGTGGGGAGGCTGAAGAAAGGAATTTCTTGTTGGTAGAGACTGCTCAGTTTGTTTCCCGGCTGCCCAGACCTGAAATAATTACACAGAAACTATATTAATTACAACACTGCTTGGCCAATTAGCTCATGCATATTTCTAGCTAACTCTTACATCTTAAATTAATCCATTTCTATTAATCTGTGTATCACCATGAGGGTGTGGCATACTGGTAAGGTTCTGGCTGGCCCTTATGTCTTTCTCCTTTAGCAACTATATGGCGTACTTTGACTTCACATACTTTCTTTCTATATCTCTGTTCAGATTTCCCACCTGGCTTTACTCTGCTAAGCTATTGACCGAAGCAGCTTCTTTCTTAACCAATGGTAATAAAACATATTCATAACATTCAGAGGGAAATCCCACATTATCTCCCCTTTTCTGTCTAAATAAAAAGGAAAGTTTTTAACTTTAACATAGTAAAATTAAATATAACAAAACAGGTATCAAACAAGAATTACAGTTACAGTATTTATACCTACTTTATCTTTTATCATAACTAAGGAAAACTTTGATTATAACTATCTATTCTTCAACTCCATCAAAGACCCCAGAAGGATATAATATTACCTAAGTAAACAGGAAGTACATTGTAAGCAACTTCCAAAACTCTAGAATTGACAGAGACATCTTATTGCCTGGACAGTCACTCAAAGTCCTTCTGTAACATTGGGGCATCCATCTTTAGCCTACAGGCCCATAGGATCTGATAGACTTTTCCATGAAGCAGGAGATTTGAAAGACTGTTGCCTCTATTGACAGTTTGTCAGTCACTTTCTTCTGTATCATGTAGAATGTCTGGCAGACTCTTTTATGAAATAAGAACCCTGAAGGACCGTCTCACCTTTAGGCAAGATCAGCAGTCATTTCTCTGTGGGTCCTACATGTCCATTTTAAACAGCATAACATCAAACAGTCCAGGCAGGAGCAGTTTCTTGCCCAAATGGCTCACAACCTCCATAAGGAGCCTCTTTGATGCCCATCATCCTCTTGAAGTAGATTGGTGCTGCCAGGAGCAGATGTGTCTCATTGTCATGAAAAGTCCTAAGTTCTTAAATAAAACATTTTAAATGTCATATTCTGAAGGTCTTTGAAAGGTTTGAATAATTCTTATCCATCTGAAAAATATCTCTGTACATCTAGAAAACCTAACTAACATGACTACATTATAGTTGAATATTGACCTATATTTCTTAGTTATGAATTACATTTCAAATGAGCTGCACAAACACAATGCCTCTATTAAGAGCAGAAATATACATATAACAAAATTGGCCTTAAATTTGTATCAATAAATCAAGATCCATACCAATGAAAAGTATTCATCTCTCTAGCAGTTCCTGGTCTAATGTCAGGGGCTGGGAGGGTGAACAAACATCCTCTCAATAGGCTCTTTTGTGGTCACATTCAAGAAGGTCATATCTATGCTAAGCAGCCTAAAGCTGCTTACTTTGAGTTTCCCAACCATAGCTTCTTCTTCTTCTTCTTCTTCTTCTTTTTTTTTTTTTTTTTTTTTTTTTTTTTTTTTTTTTTTTTTTTTTTTTTGGTTTTTCGAGACAGGGTTTCTCTGTAGTTTCTAGAGCCTGTCCTGGAACTAGCTCTTGTAGACCAGGCTGGCCTCAAACTCAGAGATCCGCCTGCCACTGCCTCCTGAGTGCTGGGATTAAAGGCGTGCGTCACCACCGCCCGGCTAGCTTCTTCTTTTTGATTTCCAACAGGATAGCCCGGGGTGGCCTAGAACTCACTATGTAGCCAAGGATAACCTTGAACTTTTGATCTTTCTTTCTTTCTTCCTTTCCTTCTTCTTTGTAAAGATTTATTTATTTATTATGTATATAGTGTTCTGCCTGCATGTATGCCCACCAGAAGAGGGCATCAGATCTCATTATAGATGGTTGTGAGCCACCATGTGGTTGGTGGGAATTGAACTCAGGATCTCAGAGACAGCACTCTTAACTTCTGAGCCATCTCTCCAGTCCCAGTGGTCCTCTTTCTTCCACTTCACAAGAGTTGTGGTTACAGACATACCTTACCACCAACAGTTTATGGTGGGCTTAGGTCGAACCCATGGCTTCATGAATGCTAGGCAAACACTATACTGATTGAGCTATATCATCCTCTTCCCCCTTTTTCTGAGACAGGTTCTCAGTATAGTACCTGGGATGGCTTGAAACTCAGAGATCCACCTGCCTCTGCCTATCAAGTTCTGGGACTAAAACTGTATGCCACCATACCTGACCCTTCCTTTCTCTTCCTTTCCCTTTCCCTTCTCTTTTCTTCCCCCTCCCCTCTCCTCTTCTCCTTTCCCCATCCCCTTCTCTCCCTTCCCCATATGTGTATAAGTATTTTGCTTGCATGTATGTCTGCATACCACATGTGTGCCTTGTGTCCATCAACGCCAGGAAATGACATCAGATCCCCTGGAACTGAAGTTAGACTGTGGTTAGTTTTCATGTGGTTGCTGGGAATTGAACCCTGGTGCTCTGGAAGAGCAATCAGTGCTTTTAACTGTTGAACCATGTTTCTAGCCTTGGCTCTTTGTCTTTCTGAAACAAATTGTATTCTATAGCCCAGGCATATCTGTAACTCGTGACGTAGCCAGTATGGACTGGCCTTGAACTTGCAGTCCTCCTGCTTTAGTTTCTCACGTGCTGAGATTACAGCATGAATCACTATGCCTGGCTTCCACTCACACTAACTTCCTGTTTAGCTGAGCATGAAGGTGTGTATCTCTAATCTCAGCGTTTGGGAGGTGAAGGCAGAAGGGTCAGGAGTTCAAGGCCAGCCTGGGTTATATTATTACACTAGCATTGGAGGTTAATTAAATGGGACAATTATTTCATTCTCATCAAGGAACTGAAATCTCTAGCCTGGGTGGAGATCCCACATTCCAACTGGGAGGGAGATAGGACCACCTCTCGGGGAGATGGGTTCACCTGGTAGCATGCTAAAGGAATGGGAGGAGTATTTATCCCTTTTATAAGATGATACATTTTTCCTTCCCAGAATTCCTGACCTCTGTGCAGTTGCTATAGCACCGGCATGAGACTCTGTTGGGAATGCAGAAAAATATAACTTTTTCTTAAAACAAACAAATAAACCCCCCCCCCTCATTTTTTCTTCTTCCAAAGCCTGGGCATGCTTTGCTATCCCAGACATTCTGGGCTTTCTTGTTCTTTTTCTAAGTTATTTATCCCACCTTTCCACTGTGTGGCTGCTTACTGTGGCGTGGCTTTCCCCCTCCTTTCCTCCATCTGCCTTCCCTCAGAAGCTGGAGGGTTGATTTGCCTGAGTCCATTCTCACCATGAGATAAAGGCCACCGAGAGGAGACCCCAATTTTCCCAGGAACAATATAAGACCCTGTGTCAAAAGAGCAAAGTCAAGCCAACCCCATACGCCTCCCCCACATTTGTATTGGTTACTTGAATTCCCATGTGTTTCTGCATTAAATAAGTTGAGCTCATCTGTAGTAGAGTTCTACTTCCATACCCATCCAACCAGTAAAAATACAATGTACTTGTTTTATTCCCCCACACCTTCCGACGAGAAGAAAGCCCTCTAGTGTGCTTGGATTCCAAAGTGATCCGAAATACCAAGCTTTAGCCAATATCTACAAACGACATGGAGACACCTTCTGCATGGGACAGCCCCTGTTTCCTTCCCCCATCCCTTCTTCATGGGACAGCCCCTGTCTTCTCCCTCCATCCCTTCTGCAAATATGCTACCTGGTGCTTTTTCACTTGCTATTTCACAAGGTGTCAGAGGTGGTTTTGTCTGTTCTGGCTTCTAACCATCAAGACCAAGTTGAAAAGACTGACTGGTATCCATACATGAAGAGTCTCAGAGAGAGCATCAGGTTGGTGCAGCTGAGACCAAGAGGATGGGAGGGAGGCAGAAGCTGGACCCTCAGGATTGTTGGCACTGCTGACATAAAAACACAGCTGTCACCCTGAAGGGAATAAGAGATGGCTTATTCTGGAGTGGAATATGAATGACCGTGCCCTGGGGACAGGGAATCAGGTTGCCCCAGATACCATGCTCCAGCGTAACAGTTTCATGAAGTTTTTATAGTAACAGAACATAGTCATAAATCAAGGTGTTTAAGAATATATTAGTGGAAACATCAGGCAGGAGTGTTGCTGCCAAGTCGGGGGAGAAGTCTGCTCTAGGTCTCAGGTGCTTCTGATGTCATTCTCGGCCTCTGTGTTGGTGGAGGCTAAGGTTCTGTTCAGATGTTCCAAGAGATTTACGTAATGCCACAGAGATGCTAGGTCAAACACAGAAGTGAGCAATGAATGACTATTAAGGGGACTAAAGATAGCTTGAGATAATGTGGCTCCGGAGGACAACACCCCAGTTCTCCACGATCACGACGGTTCTGGTCAGTCAATCAGCCTTGCAGCATCTTTAACACAGGTGGAGCTTTGCTCTTTGAATTCCTGTTTCTGGAACAGGCAGAGAGAGCGAGACGAAGCAATTCTTTGGTAGGAGACACAGAGTTTGAATTCAGAAATTTTTATTGATCACTAAGTATATTACTGGAACCTGTCACACAGATAATGAATAAAGTGGAATTAAATTAAAGAATCGAAGAGGGGCAGTGGGCAGGGAATAGAGCAATCATTGGAGCCAACTTTCTTGTTTTGTTCCGAGATGGTTTCTTGCTTATGTAGTCGAGTCTGGCCTGGCACGCCATCAGCCTGCTTCAGCGTCCTGAGTACGGGGGTTACAGGTGTGTCACCAGACCTGGTTGGACTATAGCTTTGTTAATGTTGGAGGGGCTGTCCTCTGTCTGGGCTAGTGGAAACTGGGGTGGCATGTGTACCACCTCCCATCTAAGTCCCTTTTCTTTTCTTTGAGACAGGATCTCATGCAGCCAAGCTGGCCTCAAAATCATCATGTGGCTGAGAATGACTTTGAACTCCTGATCCTCCTGCCTCCATGCCCTGCCTCCACCCTGAAATCCTGGGATTATATGCCAGCAGTGTTAATGGATGCATCTAGAATAACCGAAGAGATCATCTCCGTCTAGATTAGGTTAGCCTCTGGTTATGTCTGTGAGAGATGACATACTTAGGTTATCTGAGGTGAGGCCCATCCTGAATGTCCATCGCCATACTGTGGACTGAGGTCCTGGACTGCATACAAAGGAGGAAGAAAGCTGAGTGCCAGCGTTCATGGCTCTACACAAACTGACTGCAGATGAAATGCCGCCTGCCTCCAGATCCCGCCACCACGCCTTCCCTCCCACGCCCTTAAGCTGCAGAAAAAAGGCTTCCTTTGTTAAGTTGCTTGCTCCAGGCATTTGGTCACGGCTGTGAGGAAAGTGACTAATACTGCGTTCATGTCCCCATGCCAGGCCTGCTGGGTTACAGCCAGTGTCTTTTAAACACCAAACTTTTCAAATGATGATTATGTATGTCTCTGTACCTCGTGCACGTAGGAGTCCAGAGTGGCTAGAAGGGGGCATCAGATCTAGGGAACAAAATCTGGGTCTTCTGCAATCCTCAGTAAGCGCTCTTAGTCACTGACCCATCTCTTTAGCCACGGGAACAGTATCTTTTGACGTCACTGAGCTTCCGTCAGTAACCGAAGCAACAACCTAACCAGATGATGGGGTTCCGGAGTCAGTGCTGACTATTCTCAAGGATTTCTGGTCACTTGTGGCTCAGGAAAAGGCACAAGGCGGGAATATGTGACTATAGCAATACAGATAAACACTAATAACATGGGAAGAGAGAAGGAAGGAACAGACAGTGAGCTTCCTTATGGAGGAGGCTTGGCCTGTGGCCATCTGTACGAACAGTTGGTCTGTATCCAGAGGCCTGATTTTATGGATAGCCTGATGGGAAAAGGGAAATCAGTGACTGCTGGGTCGGCTGTTGCCATGGAGACAACAGATGTGGAAGGAAATATATCTAACAGAGTTCACCAGGAGTCAGAACTTCTAGTAGTTTCCATATGGCAGCCCATAGTCCACTAAGTCCTCCTGGAAACCAAGATGCCCTTAGTAAAATATAGGCCATCTGCCCTCAGCTGTCCCTAGAGGCTGCTCGCTGGGTTCATGTAAGGTTTGGCCACATGGGAGCCAATACAGGCTGGAAAAGAGCCAAGGCTGCCATAGGACCTAAAAAGTGTGCTGTCCACATGGATATGCGAGGTCTGCTCTCTGCTGCGCCATGGCAGATGGATGCCATGATGGAGCAAATGCAGAAATAGACCTTTCCCTGTGTGCGGAGTTGACAGATAGGCTACATAGAGTTTATTCTGGTTGGGTTGTTCTTCCTAGTTATTTTTAACTGTCAACTTGAAACAACCCTGAGTCACCTGAAACTGTGCCTCAGTTGAGGAACTTACCAGGTGAGAAGAGGAGACTTGCCTGTGGGCATGTCCCTAGCGGGGATTATCTTGATGGGGAATTGATGGAGAAGGGTCCGGTCCACTGTGGGCAGCACCATTCCCTGGGCAGGTTGTTCTGGGATGTATGAGAAAGTTAGCTAAGCACAAGTCTGCAAACAAGCCAGGAAGCCGTGTTCCTCTATGGCTCTGTTTCAAGTTCTTGTTTAAGTTCCTGACCTGCCTCGTAGGCCAAAGAAAACTTGTCTCCACGTCGCTTTGGATCAGAGTGTCAGAGCACAGCAACAGAAAGGGAACTAGAACAGGAACTGGTACCGGAAATTGGGCTGCTGTTGTGACGGGCTTGATCATACGGCTTTTGACACATTTGGACTCTCTTGTTGGAGAAATGCAGATGATTTTGGAACTTGGGTTAGAAAAACCATTGAGTGTTCGGGCCTTAAAGAACCCTTGCTGTGGGAGCTTGGCAGATAGGAATGCTGAGAGAGGGTTAACTGTGGAGGCCTGGCTTGTGAAGCTTGGGGGTGGGGCAAGGACTCTACTGGAGCTTGGCTAGGGGGCATTTGTATGATATTTTGGCTAATAATCTATGTGAGCTAATCAGCTGGACTGAAAGATCAGCTGTTATGAATAAGAGGCTAGCCCCATTGGCAGGATAGGAAAATATTTCCTCGGAGTCAGCACATAGAGCTGGCCCAAAGGGTTTGGGCAGTACTTCAAGCTTACAGCAGCACTTGGCTCATGGTATGTAATCCACCAGGGTGGCACTGGTTTCGAAGGCATGAGGCGGTCATGAGGCTTGTCACTGTGTGGAAGGTTGGAGTCTCTGTGGTGAGGTCAAGAGACGTGTTTGGTGAAGATACAGTTTTGGCTGCAATAGAGACCTAAAGACCCCAGGGTGGTCATCTAAGGACAGGGGCAGGGGTGACATAGTCGGCAGAGGTCTGTAAGACAAGCTGCTTGTGCTTTTGATAGGAACGCTGGAGAAATGGAGGCGCCCAAGCCTTTTGGAGCCACAAGATTACAAGTGAGTCCCAGATGTCAGACCCTGAGCCACATGTATTGGATTTCATTGCTGGATTTTGCTTGGCTTTGCCTTGTTAATTTTTGTGCCCTAAAAAGTTATTTCTTTTTGCACTAAGAAGTATCTAACTTGGTTTTGATTTTCAGGAGCCCACAGCTAAGAGATGCTGGATTTCTAAGGAGGCCATGGGACTTCTTAAGCGTTGAAGTTGTAAAAGACTTTTATACTGCTACGTTGCATAGTGTTTTATTTTTATTGGCAGGGTCTCTCTATGTAGCCCCGACTGTCCCAGAACTTAGGTTGACTTATAATTCACAGAGATTCACCTGTCTCTGCCTCTCAAGGGCTGAGATTAAGGCCTTCATCACCAGGCCTGGCTGTATTATATTTTATACTATGATATTAACATGAGATCTTTGAGATAAGAAAAGGAAACTGAGAGGAGAAAAGATGGTGGCAGCTGTCATCACTCTTCAGGCCTCGGGGTCACTCCACAAAGCCTGAGAGACCCATGGAGGCTTTGAGGGGAGATACGGTGGCAGAGGAGGAGTGTGCGGAGCGTGCAGTGTCTCCTGACCAACTGAAAAAGTCATGTCTTATGGCAAGATGCTTTCTAAAGGTGGCTTCATAGGATTGGGGAAAAAAGATGGCAGAACAAAGCAACTTGAGCAGCAGAGAAAAGCGTAGCTGGAGACAAGGTGGCAGCAATAGGTAGGGGAGCATGGATAAGAGAGTGTGTCACCATCAAGTAGAGCTGGCCCTCTAGGCGCTGGGAGGCTCGGGCTACCGTCAGGCCAGTCTTGCCCCATTGCCACTGCTTGGCCAGTGCCACTGCTCGGCTGGTCTGGCAGTGCCAGTGCCCACTGGTCTGCCCCACGGCACGGAGCCACCACTGCTGCCCCTGCTCATGATGGTCGCCCTGCGAACACAGTGGTTGTGCCTGAGGTACTGGCAGGGCGTCCAGCACCAAGGGCAGAGTGGCGTATGGCATCCTTGAGCTCACCCAGCCCTGTCCTGGGACACGCTGCTGCCCGGCTCTGAGCAACAACGAGATATCTGAGATAAAGAATGGTTCATTTTCTGGACTAAATCTCCTTAAAAGACTTGCGTGGTCCATGCTGTAGCATTATTAATAAAAACCCAGAGACAGAAATTGGGGTTCAACCTGAAGATCAGAAAAGCAAAACAGCCAGCTACTGGCTCTTACCTCTACCTCAGTCTGAAATGGCAATCCTGCCTCCAGCAGTCTCAGAATGAGACTGACAGAGCTGTCTCCTCTCATTTTATATTCCTCTCTAGGGCTGGGATTAAAGGTGTGCACCATTGGGATTAAAGGCATACACCGCCTAGTTTCTATGGCAACTAGTGTGGCTACTGGGATTAAAAGCGTGTGTTACCACTGCCTGGCCTGAAGGCGGGTCATTGCAACTGTTTTACTCTCTGAACCTCAGGCAAGCTTTATTTATTAAAATACAGATGAACTCTCACCGCACCATGCTGCTGGTTGCCAGAGGCCATGCTGATGCCCGTGATCTGTGCTGCTGCTGGATACCATGTTGATGTCTGCGGGTCTGTGATCCATGCTGCCACTAGAGGGCACTGTGATGTCTGTGATCTGCTCTGCCACCACAGACCAGCTTGATGTCCATGACCCCAGCTATCACCATAACCATCTTGAAGTCCACAGTCAGTGCTGCTGCCACCAGAAACAATGTGGAGGCTCCGTGCTCCATGCTGCCACTTGACTGCTTTGGGCGATGAAGCTTCTTTTATAGTGCTGCCTATGACTGCAGACTCATAGCTGAGAATGACAGACACTGAAGGCTTCGGTACCCACCCCCCATCCCCCATGCACGAAGAAACCGACCACTCGGGAAGCTACCACAGAGAGTCCTTAGAAACCACGACAAAGATGCTAAGTGTAGTTCTTCACAGTTGATGACTTCTTGTGGAGGTGGGGTGGGGGAAGGACCAAATCCTTAAGGGGCTGACCACTGAGAGTTTGACTGTACTCTGTGAGTATATGGGCAACACAAATTAAACTTGGTGGGTTTTTTTTTCTTTTGTATTTTTGGGGAGGAGGGCGTGTAAATGTGGGAGGATGGACCTGGGAGGAATAGGGAGTGAGTGTGATTGGGGTACAGTATATAAAATTCCCAAATAATATTATGTTGGGGGAAGAAGGAAAATAAAAGCTACGGCATAAAGTGACACATTTGCCTGTCAAATTCGGCAAGGAGCGGAGTATCCTGGCTAGTTTTGTCAATTCTACACGCCTAGAGCAGTGGTACTCAGCCTTCCTAATGCTCAATCCTTTAATATACAGTTCCTCATGTTGTGGTGCCCTCAACCATGACATTATTTTTGTTACTACTTTAAAACTGTAATTTTGCTACTGTTATGAATTATAATGTAAATATGTGCTTTCTGATGGTCTTAGGCAACCCCTGTGAGGAGGTCATTTGACCTCAAAGGGGTCATGACCTATCATAGGTTGAGAACCACGGGCCAAGTATCTTCTGAGAAAGGAGTCTTAGTGGAGAGACTTCCCAGACCAGATTGGCCTGTGGGTATGTTTGTGGGGATTGTTTTGTTTGAGGAGGGGCATGCCTTGTGAGCCTATCCTACTGGAGGGCAGAGAGTTGACCTGTGCTATATAGTGAGTTCCAGGCCAGCCTAGGCTACAGAAAGAGTCCTTGTTTCAACAAACAAACAAACAAACTCTGGAGGATCTGTTTTCAGATCCTGATGTCAAGAACTGGAATGAAATCAGTGGATCCCAGAGACTCAGGAATGGATTTTAATGGGTCCTAGGCTGCAAGGCCTAAATCCTCCCAATGTAAGAGCCGAGGCTCTCATATCCCCAGCTGCTCAGAGGGTAATAGGTCTTCAACCTCTAGGTTTTCTATAGCCCTCGGCTTCACTTGACCAGAGCCACCATGCCTTTCTTCTTTTAATATATATATTATAATGCATATTATATAGTTATTTTTTATGTATATGGATATGTATGTATACACACATATGTACTGGTATTTAGGCCTTTGCTCACTTAAAAAATAGAAGGAAATTAAGGAGTTGGGAAGATGGCACTGTGGTTAAGAGCACTTGTTGCTCTCACAGAAGATCTGGGTTTCACCACCTGAATCCATCTTTCTAAAGCCCAGTCTATTCCCCAAGTAGTAAGAACACACTTATTTTGGAGGTAAATTTGCAATGATTCTCACACTATGTTCTAAAGAACCCTTTATGGCTGTCCTTTGCTGAAAATATTTAATTTTCATTGAGTTCTTAACATAGTCTTCTAACAGTGTAAAAGCCATTGGAACCAAGCCAGGCATGGCGGTGAATGCCTGTAATCCCAGTGTTCAAGGCTGGAGCAGGAAGATAATGAGATCAAGGTCAACCTGGCCTAGGTAGGGAAACCCTGCCTCAAAAAAAAAAACTAAATAAAATAAAAAAGAAAAGAAAACAAAAAGTAAAAAGCACCAAAACTAATGATAAAAATTACTACAAACAAAATAAAGAAATATAAACGTATTATATTTCCTGAAGTTGATACATCTTAACAATGTATATTATCTTAGGTGAGCTCATATTTCTGTACAGACCCTAGAAGAAAGTTCTGCTTTTTTCTTATGCACACATTTTAATGAAAGTTCTGAGACCTACTAAACTAATTTTAATCTTTATTTTGGGAGGCTATTGATGTAGCTCAGTGGTAGAATACTTGCCTAGCATATGCAAGGGCCTGGACTCTGCATGCACACTTCAAAAAGAAAAGGGGTTTTCAATAATCATGAGTGACATGGCACATATTGAAAAGGTACAAGAGATTTTTTTGTGTGTTTACACTTGTGCTCATATGTGCTCTTCCTGTAGCCACTGCTGCATATGCTGAACACGATTGAAATAATGCAGGTCAAATAATACAGGCTAATTCCAACATAAGCCAATTCTTTATTATACAGGAACGAAAAGTCCAAGCTCAGCTATGTAGCATGGGAACCACAGAGACAGAGAAAGAAAGAGACCCAAAAGGTCATGCCCTAACCTGGTCCCACCTCTTAAAGTTCATGACTGACAGAGATTCCCCATCAGAACACTAGCCATAATTCTCTTTTAGTTGTTAAAGCGCTTATCTAGAAACACACAGCTCAGCACCACATAAACCAGACACAGTGCTGCATGCCTATAATCCCAGCACCTGGAAGATGGAGGCACGATTATCTTCAACTACATAGCAACTTTGAGGCTACCCTGGACCACATACGATCCTGTCTCAAAAAAATATTGTCTTTATGAGCAAGTCTTAAACATATATTTTCATTCACAATATACTGCCTTGCACTGATTTTTTTTCTTTTAATTTGAGACAGGATCTCACTAAATAGCCCAGGCTCGCATTAAACTCTAGATCTTCCCAATTCATTCTACTAAGTGCTGAGATTATTGGTATATGCCAGATAATAGATATATGCTTCACACTTTGAAGAGGAGGATCCAAAGCTGTGTGTTTGCATCATGGGCTGGGGGACAGTAGTTTGTAAGGTACTACAAGAAAGAACTGTGTACAGAAAACCAGATTCAGGCTGTTCAAAAGCAAAGCTGCAGAGGAAGAAAGAACCCAGGAACTTCAGAGTAAAAGGAACTAACCCTGTCTCTCTTTAAGCAGCAACAACTGAAGAGAAGTTGTCTCACAAAGGTAGTATCTTTCAGCTTTGGAACAGAGAGCTCATCAGTGATGTATCCCTGGATGCTTAGTTAAGACTTCTGACTGAGCCGGGCGGTGGTGGCGCACGCCTTTAATCCCAGCACTCGGGAGGCAGAGGCAGGCGGATCTCTGTGAGTTCGAGACCAGCCTGGTCTACAAGAGCTAGTTCCAGGACAGGCTCCAAAGCCACAGAGAAACCCTGTCTCGAAAAACCAAAAAAAAAAAAAAAAAAAAAAAAAAAAGACTTCTGACTGGATTAAGGAACCATGGCAACCCTCTGGAAGTGTGACCAAAGCCAATGAAGGCCCTATTGGTCTAATAAGAACCTATGATTAGGTCAAGCAAGTAAGCAAACAAACAAAAACCTGCCTTAGAAGGCCTCTATTTTTTAGGTTATCACCATCTGATGTGGTATTCCCCTCTATATGTGGTGGAGACCATTGGTTAATAAAGGAACTGTCTTGGACCTACACAGGGCAGAATAGAGGTAGGTGAGGACAACAAAACTTAATGCTGGGAGAAAGAAGGTAGAGTCGGAGAGATGCCATGTAGTTACCACCAGGAACAGACAAGCTGGAACCTTGCCGGTAAGCCACAGCCACATGGTGATATACAGGTTAATAGAGATGTGTAACATAAGGGCTTGCTTGTTGGGGTTTCTGTCCTTCCTGGTTCCCTCAGCTGTTTAGCCCCAAAGAAAATCACACAGAGGTCTCCATAAGTTATAAAATGATTGGCCCATTAGCCCAGGCTCCTTATTAGCTCTTATAATGTATATTAGCCCATTATTCTAGTATATGTTAGCCACATGGCTTGGTACAATTTTTCAGTGGGGCAGGTCACATCTCCCTTCTTCTGTGTCTGGGCAGGACTGGGGAGGAATGGGATTCTTCCTTCCCAGAATTCTCCTGTTCTCTTTGACCCACCTCTACTTCCTGTCTGGTTGTCCCACCTATACTTCCTGCCTGGCTACTGACCAATCAGTGTTTATTTAAAACATAAATGACAGAATACAGAATTGTCCCACACCAGAGATGGGTTAAATTAGGATGTAAGAGGTAGCCAATAAGAAGCTAGAGCTAATGGGCCAAACAGAGATTTAATAATACAGTTTCTGTGTGGTTATTTCAGGGCTGAGCAGCTGGGAACAAACAAGTGGCCTCCTACAACATATTGGTGCCCAATGTGGGGCTGTCTAAATCCATGTAAAACCTGAGAAAGCTTAAAAAGTAATTCTAGAGACAAAAGAACAGAGTTAAGCGTGACTTCTTGGTAGCCAGCATTCTGCTGGCTGCTGGCAGTGTGCTGCAGATCCTTTAAGAGAGGTCTTCCTGATTCAGCAGTGGCAAAACAAACAAACAAACAAACAAAAACAAAAAAAACCCAAAAAACAAACCCCCCAAAATGCACGGTTTCAAAACAGCAGTCTCCTGGTCTTCCAGCATGGTTCTGACTCAATGGGGTTTGGGAATAGAGTGCTACAACTTGCTTAATGGCAACATAGACCCACTGTGTGCCTGACTGTGAGCATGACTGGTGCTAAACAGACCTCTGCCCTGCCATGTTGAACTGTGTGGAGCCAAAAGGCAAAGCAACCTTAGTCTTAGTAAGGATGCTCATCTGTTTACCATTTTAAAAGTTCTCCAGACAGAAAAGGATTACAGATACACAATAGGACAGATTCAGATATAAAAGAACTCTAAATAAGACACAGTGTGTTTAAAAAATGTACATAAGCTTGGGAGAGAGAAGAAAAAGGGTAAAGAAACAGTAAGTGTAATATAAAAGAGTACAGTCAGTCATAGATTAAAAGAGTAAAAATAATAAAATAAATATTAAACTTGTAGAAAAGGTGGTAGAGTAAGAAAAATAAGCCACATAAAGATGGAATATACACAGAGAGTCTGGATTATGTATATTGTTGCATTTTTGAATTTTTTGACTGTGAAGGAGCTAAGTACAGAGAGATATTTCATTGTATGGGCTGCTAAGCTAAACCAGCATGCATATTTTAAAGGTATCTTGATTCCAGAATTTAGGTCTAAGGATTTGTTGCTTAGGAAAAGAGGTTCTTTTTTTGTTTCCACAGAGGATGAGAATCTGTGGAATCCTTCCAGACTAATGTGGTTTGATGAATCAAGACCCCCTGAAAGGTTGCCATAAATGCTCCCCAAAACTACTTTGCCCAACAAAAAGCAGGAAGCAATTTGGAGAGAACTATGCTCAAATTCTCAAATATTGTTTTTAAATGTTTGTTTACATTTAAAGGGGGATATGCTATAGAGGTGGATACTTTGCATTGGTATGGATCTTGCTTTATTGATACAAATTTAAGGTCAATTTTTTAGGACATACATATTTCTGTTCTTGATGAAGGTATTGTGTTTATGTAGCTCATTTGAAAATTTAATGCATAATTAAAAATATAGATTAATAGACTATCATCTAGAATAGTCAAGCTTGTAGTCATGTTAGTTAGGTTTTTCTAGATATGCAGAGATATATTTCAGATATATAGGTATTCTTCAACCACTTCAAAGAGCTACAGAATATGGCATTTAAAAGTTTTAATAACTTAGGACTTTTCATGACAATGAGACACATCTGATCCTGGCAGCACCAATCTACTTCAAGAGGATGATGGGCATCAAAGTGACTCCTTATAGAGTTTGCTAGCCATTTGGGCAAGAAACTGCTCTTGCCTGGACTGCTTGATGTTATGCTGTATGAACTGGACATGCACGACCCACAGAGAAATGACTGTTAAACTTGCCTAAAGGTGAGACAGTCCTTCAGGGTTCCTGCTTCATGAAAGTGTCTGCTAGATATTCTGCAGGATACAGAAGAAAGTGATTGACAAACTACCAATAGAGGCAGAACTGTCTTTGAAACTTTCTGCTTCATGGAAAAAGGCCAGATACTATGGGCTAAGAGGCTGAAGATTGATGCCCCAATGTTACAGAAGGACTTTGGGTGACTGTCCAGACAGCAAGATGTCTCTGTCAATTCTAGAGTTTTAGAAATTGCTTACAATGCATTTCCTGTTTACTTAGGTAATATTATAGTCTTCTGGGGTCTTTGGTGCAGTTGAAGAATAGATAGTTATAATTATAGTTTTCTTTAGTTATGATAAAAAGATAAAGTAGATATAAATATTGTAACTGTAATTCTTGTTTGATACCTGTTACATGTAATTTTACTATGTTAAAATTAAAACCTTCCTTTTTATTTAAACAGAAACGGGGAGGTGATATGGGATTCCCCTCTGTGTTCTGTGAATACTATTGGTTAATAAAGGAACTGTCTTGGGCCTGCACAGGGCAGAATAGAGGTTGGTGGGGAAAACTAAACTGTATGCTGAGAGAAAGAAGGCAGAGTCAGAGAGATGCTATGTAGCCACCACCAGAACAGACAAAATGGAACTTTGTTGGTAAGCCACAACCATGTTGCAATATACAGATTGAGATGGGTTAAATTAGGATATAAGAGGTAGCCAATAAGAAGCTAGAGCTAATGGGCCAAGCAGTGATTTAATATAGTTTCTGTGTGATTATTTTAGGGCTGAGCAGCCAGGAACAAACAAGCGGCTTCCTACAACAAGCATCCAAGAAGAAATTCAGAAATGAGCCACAATAAGGAATTGGAAGGCAGCAATGCCTAGTACCATACCACTAATGCCACACCATACACAGGATCAGGTATGGCTCATGGGTGAGGGCACCTATGAGCTCTTGCAGAGGACCTGATGGAGGAGAGTTATCTGTCTATGTTTCTTTCATTGGTTAATTAATAAAGAAAACTGCCTTGGCCCTTTAAGAGACAGAAAATTAGGTAGGTGGAGTAGACAGAACAGAATTCTGGGAACAAGGAAGTAGAGTTGGGGAGACGCTTCAGGCAGTCGCTATAGGGAGTCTCCATGCTGCTCCTCTCCGAGATGGACGCAGGTTAAGATCTCTCCTGGTAAGCCACACCTCGTGGTGCTACCCAGATTACTAAATATGGGTTAAAGGAAGATGTGAGAATTAACCAATAAGAGGCTGAAACTATGGGCCAGGCAGTGTTTTAAAAGAATACAGTTTCCGTGTAATTATTTTGGGTGTAAAGTTAGCCGGCGGCCGGGTGGCGGGACGCAGCCCCGCCGCTTCACACTACAAGGACCTAAGTTTAATTCCCAGCACCCAAGTCAGTCACAACTGCCTATAACTCCAGCTCCAGGGGAGTCTGACACTTCCGGCCTCTGAAGGCACCTACATTTATGTACACATAAACAATACATATAATAATGATAATAAATCTAAAAAATAGGCAAACTGTTCTTAATATGAATTGTTCCCAGTAGAGATCTGGTTATCCCTCTGAATTAGAAACCTACAGAACCCTGTATGAAGTGATAGTTATGTAGCTTCACATGTAGGGGACAATTGTCATCCTTTCCCTTTCCAGGAGTCGAGGCCACTACTGTCCATTGGAGAAAAACTAGGGAAAAGAAATCTTTCCCTTGGGAAGTGAGGAGAGGGAAAGGAAGGCCAGGAATATAGGAGTTAGTATGTTTCCCAAAAATAGAGTGGAGACGGTTTCATCCCTAAGAGCAATAGAATTGTGTTTTTGATGAAGACCTTTAGTAATGATTGGTATTTGGTAACAGGATTGCAGGTTGCTTTGTGGAGGTTAATATTTAATTTTAATTTTCCTTGCCAATGACTCTCAAACAGAATGTGGATCTGTGTGTTCCCAAGGGCATTGTGCCGGGTCATCTCTTTACTTAAGCTATTTTGAGGAAAAGTTGGAATCCTCTCTCTCTTCTCTCTCTCTCTCTCTCTCTCTCTCTCTCTCTCTCTCTCTCTCTCTCTCTCTCCCTCCCTCCCTCTCTCTCTCTCCTTTCCTTTTTTTGACATAGGTTCTCTCTGCATAGCTCTGGCTGTACTGGAACTCACTATGTATACCAACTGGGCCTCAATCTCACAGAGAAACTGATGCCTCTGCTTCCTGAGTGCTAGAATTAAAGGCATGAGCCACTACACTTGGCCCTTCCTTTTTCCCTTCCTCCCTTCCCTCCCTCCCTTTCTTCATTTCTGAGACAGGATTTTCTATGTAGCCCTACCCCTCCTAGAACTCAGTGTGTAGACCAGGCTGACATCAAGTCACAGAGATCCCCCTGCTTCTGCCTCCTGAATGCTGGGATTAAAATTGTATACTACCACACTTGTTCTGTTTTGTTTCTTTTTTCTTTTTTTTTGTTTTTGTTTTTGAGACAGGGTTTGTCTGTAGTTATAGAGCCTGTCCTGAAACTAGATCTTGTAGGTCAGGTTGGCCTCAAACTCACAGAGATCCACTTGCCTCTGCCTCCTGAGTGCTGGGATTAAAGGCGTGTGCCACCACTTCCCGGCTCTGTTTTGTTTCTTTGCATGGAGAATTTGGGTTGGATTTTACAATCCTTTCATTTTATTATAATAATATGTCTTAAATGTTCTATTTATATGTGCCTGTGTCCATGCAGGTATCTAGAGCTGTGGTCCTGCAGAGGCCAGAGAGAGTATTGGATCCCTTGGAGCTGGAGTTACAGGGGATTTGCAGGACATGAGTGCTGGGATCCAAACCCTAGTTCCTGTGATAATCAGCAGGCATTGTACCTGTTGAGCTATCTCTCCAGCCCTATAGCACTGATTTTAATACACATTTTTTCCAGTATGGAGACCCTTCTGAATTCAGTGGTTTAGAATTAGAAGATTTGGGGTCCACTGGGTGGCTTGGTGGGTAGAGGTCCTGCTGCCAAATCTGGTGACTTGGGTTTGATCCTGGGGAAGGGGAGAAATGACTCCCATGGTTGTCCTCTGGTCTCCACATGTCCCAAATCAAAACAAACACAGAAACCAAATGATTCATGGTGGCAAGGCCCTTCCCTTCCCCCCTCCAGTATTTCTCTATCTCTTGAACTCTCCAGATGATATGTTTTTCTTCTAAATCCAGACTTTCCTTGTGCACACACCCTAGTGCACAGAGCAGTGGAGAACTTCCCAGCTATACTCGCTCAAATTTCTGAGCATTCTTTGCAGGCTCATGATCTTTATGTCCCCAATTCCCTTATACTTAAAAGTAAATATTTTCAGGATATTTTAGAATCATAGAAAGTTTCTATTTCCTCTTTTCCTTGCTTCCCACATCAGTGTGTGAGTGATCAGAAGTGACCCCAGGTGGTCTAAAGTGACCCTCGACTACTGTATGTGGAGTTTTTTTGGGGGGGATCTTTTTGTCAGGACCACTGATCAGCTTTGTCCCACCAGCTGCTCCCAAATAACCACAGAGAGACTTATTATTGATTATAAATGCTCGGCTGATAGCTTAGGCTTGTTACTAACTAGCTTTACAACTTTAATCCACCAGCTTTCTAACTATGTTCTACTACGTGGCTTGGTATCTTATTGCAGTATGGTGTGTTCATCTCCTGCTTCCTCAGAGACTTTTGGCAACTTTGTCTTCTTCCACCCTGAGCTTGCTTTTTGTTGACCAGTCCTGCCTAGCATTTTTCTACCTAACTATTAGCAGTCAACTCTTCATCAACCAATGAGAATAATGCATATTGACAGTGTACCAAAGGATTGTTCCACAGCAGACTACATCATTCCTCTACAATTCTCACAGCTTTGGGCAAACAAAGTTGAGAAGTTGAAGTTAAACTCAAAAAATCAGCAAAATAAAAAGATAATCAGTTGCCCGTCTGCTGGGATGTCTCCTGGAGGTATGGAGAGCCAGTGTTTCTCAGAGCAGGTGCCAAGGTTGAAGAAGGAGAAAAGGCAAGCAGTCTGTCATTTCCTACTTCTCATCAGCCAGGATTCACCCATTGTTCTTAAATTAATATTATTTATTTATTTGTTTACTTTGAAATTTTGTTTTTCTTAGACTGGGTCTCACTCTCTTGCCCAGGATGGTCTTGAACTTGTGGTCATCCTGCCACTGCCTCCTGAGTGCCAGCACACCTGGACATTCAATTATTAAAAAAAATTATGCTTTTGGGGCAGAAACCTTGTCCTTCTGAACAGGTTTTGGGGGTGAGTCTGACAGGTAGAAATTAGGAGCTGGAGCTATTGTGGGGTCTTCCCCAGGCACATCTGGAAACCACTGGGGGTTCATTTTCACCCTGAGGGAGGTCCATGAGTACCCAGGAAGGAGCAACCATGGTGGCTGGCAGGCTCCCTCATGGTCAAATAGCCAAGGGGCAGTTTACAGGTGGAAGGATCTACTTCTATTCATGGTGTGACCGTCATGTCCATCATGATGAGAATGGCATGCAGGATGCTCCCCAGTGTGGGAAAGCAGGTAGCCAGGACTCCTTGCCTCTCAGCAGAACAGGAAGCAGCACCAGGCTGTGACCTCCAAAACCAGCTCCCTCTAGGCAGGTCTCACATCTTAAAGGTGACCTCCAAAACCAGCTCCCTCCAGGCAGGTCTCACATCTTAAAAGTTCCACAGCAGTAAAACAATGCCCAGCTGAGGAGCAAATGTTCAGGCCTGTCGGGGAACATTTCACATCTCAACGGTAAAGAGATGTTTCCCTCCAGGCTTACTGTCTTCCTTACCACGTACCTGTGGGAGCAGCATTCAGGCCGTGACAGAGGCATGGGATTCTGGGCTTCTTCATGGCTTATGTGCCTGTTAACCAGCAAGTATGCAAGTTCATTTCAGACACAAGTCACGCTACTGTGTGCTTTGGTTTTGCAATACTGGGTCAGTACTTCACCGTTGCGGAATAGTCCTTTACGCTGTGTGAAGATGTGTCTCCGTGATTGGTTGAATAGTGAACCGAATGGCCAATAGCTAGGCAGGAAGTTTACGCGGGACTTCTGGGAAGAAGTAAAAGACAGAGTTGCCAGCTGGATGCGTGGGAAGCAGAATGCGCAGGAGGAAAGGCAAAACATAAATTAATATAAATGGGTTAATTTAAGTTATAAGAGCTAGTGGGACAAGACTAAGCTATAGGCCAAACTTTCATAAATAATAAGTTTCCATGCAGTTTTTTTGTGAGTTGGCAGCCCAAAGAAGAATCCACCTACCCTTCACACATTCTCAGTGAGTGCTCTGCCATGGAGCCACATCCCCAGCCCCAATCAGTCTAAAATATCCATGGTGGCCGAGAACTCTCTTGGTAATCTAGGCAGGCCTTGAACTTGAAATCCTGTTGCCTCAGTTTCCCCAGTAGCTGGATTACAGGCCTGTGTCACTAGGCTATTACTACATCATATCGACTGGCTCTCTTGATCCAGTGCCTTTAGCAGTAGGTGGAAGATTCTGCCAGGAACGTTGCAGGTGGGAAATCCCAGGTAAACCCTCATCTGAGGGCAAGAACCCACTTCTGACCCATGACTGAACAAGGCCCTGATCCACCGGACCTCGTCTCTGTCACTTCCCCTGTTCTCCAAGGATATCTGTGTTTGTGAGTAATACAGACACCTGGAGCAGCCATGGCCGCCTCTGCAGGCGAGCTTGGTGACTGTGGAATTCTAAGTGGTAGAAAAATCTAGAACTATAATGTCTGTCTTAGTTTGCGTTTCTGTTGCTGTGATAACTGTTCTGAGGCAAAGCAGCTTAGGGAAGGAAAGGGTTTATGTGGCCTCCACGCCCTCTCTCAGTCTCTCATGGAGGGAAGTTAGGGTGGGAGGTCGAGCGGGAACCTGGAGGCAGGGACCAAAGCAGAGACCACGGGAAGCGGTGCTGCCGACTGCCTTGCTTCACAGCTCACTTGGTTTTCTTTCTCGTGTAGCCCAGGGCCACGATGATGGCATCGCCCACAGTGTCCTGAGCCCTCTCACATCAATCATTATCCAGGAAAATATCTCTCAGACTTGTCCACAGGGCAGTTTGATGGAGATGGTTCCTCAGTCGAGAGTTTCCTTTCCCAGATATATCTAGGTTTGTGTCAAGCTGACAAAAAGCAATCAGCACTGTGTCTGTGGCAAAGAACAGAAGCAAGGGGAGCCCAGCAGCTGGAAAGATGAAGCAATAGTTCCCTCCAGGCAGGGTTTCTGATACTAAGGCCACCTCGTTAAATTTTCTTTCTCTTTTTGTCTTGCCTCAGAAGGAATAATGTTAAATATAAAACACTACGGCCCTGAATCAAGTCTCGCTGTGAGCCTGAGAGACTTGGGACCTTTCCCCATTCTCTGCTTCCCTTTCCTATTCTTTCCTGCACAAGACCAGAAAGCCCACACAGTCCCAGGAACGATATAACACGAGCCAGTCTTCACTGCTGGCTCTGTGTGTGTGGCCAAGTGACTGTGAGCCTGCTGTTTAGAAGCTGGTAGGGAATCTTGAAAGTGTCTGCTAAGCATACAACCTTGGAGGGTGATTTAGTCTGCTGTGGCATTTCAGGGCTCTTTCAGTGTGAAAAAAAATTCTGTTCTCCTTGGGGCTGTTATCCACCCTCCCTGTCCTTTTCTCCTCTCACAGGCGTGGGTCCTAAGCCTGCCCATTGCTCTCATTAACACCATTTGATTGATGACAGAGATTACCTACCTAGTCACAGTACCTGGACTCGAGAAAGCTACCCTTGAAGGGACAGACACCGCAGGGTCTCTGTGCTTTCTCAAATTTGACCTTGAAAGATCTGGGGGCGCAGCTCAGTGGTCGAGCGCTTGCTTAGCACGCATTCCTGGCGCACGGCTGGTGCCCATGCAAGCCAGAAGAGGACATTCATCCCTGAGACAGGAGTTACAGATGGTTGCAAGCCACTATGTGGACACTGGGCACTGACCCACAGTACTCTGGAAGAAAGAGCAGCCAGTGCTCTTAACCAAGAATTACCTTGCTACTCCCTATGTGTAATGGTATGATATTTCTTGGTGACAGAGTAGCCAATTGGAATCATTCAGAAAATGTAGCAATTCTAGAGGCATATGTACCTACTTATAGTACCTGAAAGCATATAGGTTAAGAGCCTATATAATTTGCAGGAGACATAGGCGAAACTAGAAGCCCACGTGAGATTTGAGTGTTGCCCTTTCAGTAAATGGTGGCACATAGAAACGAGACACAAAGGTCACCTCTGTTGGCCAATCCGACCTAGCTGACTCCTGTAGACCAACAGAAACAGAAAACACAACCATTTCAAAATCTATGAGATATTTGCCAAAGCGAGCCATATTTACTGGCTATAAAAAGATGTCAGTACATTTAGGAGATTTTCAGTCATATGCAGTGTGTTCTTATACCACGCTGAATAAAAACCAGACAAAAATCAGTAATGGGAAAATATCTGGCAACTCTCTAAAAATAAATTGGAATGATCCAAAGATGAGGGAATTAAATCTCCAAAGAAACATAAAAGAAATTTTTTTTTTTTTTTTTTTTTTTTTTTTTTTTTTGGTTTTTCAAGACAGGGTTTCTCTGTGGCTTTGGAGCCTGTCCTGGAACTAGCTCTTGTAGACCAGGCTGGTCTCGAACTCACAGAGATCTGCCTGCCTCTGCCTCCCGAGTGCTGGGATTAAAGGCGTGCGCCACCACCGCCCGGCAAGAAATTTTGAAGTAAATAAAGATGAAACCTCAACATTTAAAAATTATGGGATGTAGCTAAAACAGGAGGGACGTAGATAACAATTAAATGCATACCTACTTTAAAAAGCAAAGGGGCCTGATCATCTGCTTTAAGAAACTTGAAAAAAAAGCAAATAAAAGCCAAAGCAAAAATAGAAATGAAATAATATACAAGTGCATAGAAATCAATGAAACGGAAAAGAGAAAACTAATACAGAAAACCAATAAAAGCAAAAGCTGTTTCAAATTTAATAAAATCAATAGGCCTCCAGCCAGACTTAAAGCCAGGAAGACAACCGCAAATTTATAACTACCAGGAATGAGCAGGGACATCACTGTGGACCCCAGATGAGGAAAACATTATAAATGACTTCATGCTAATAAATGTAATGTGTTACATGAAATGTACACATTCCCTCAATGTCTAACACGGCCAGAACTCCTGATAGGACTTGGTGACCTCATAACCCTACTCCCATCGCTACAGCTGTTGCGACAAACCTTCCTGCTGAAGACAGTCTAGACCCTGGTAGCAGTGGGATGTAGGTTAGATCCTTCGCAACAGCCAGCTCTGCACTCATTCTTACATGGGGAGCCAAAGGGATGCTCCCGAGTGTTTATCAGGTTAGCTTGGCAGCAAAAGCAGACAAGGGTATTACAAGAAGGGTCTATAACATTATCCTTCCTTAACCTAGAGACGAAATCAACCAAATAGCTGGGGCGGAGCTCAGCTGGCTGTGTTGCCTGCATGCACAAAGCCTGGGTTCAAGACCCAGTGCCACATAAACTGAGCATGGGGATGCGTACCTGTGACCCTGTCACTGGGACAGGGTAGAGGCAGAGGGATCAGAAGTTCAAGGCATTTTTTTTTTTTTTTTACCACAGAGCTAAATTTGAAGTCAAGCTGGGCTATGTGAGATCCCGTCTTAAAACTGTGTGTGTGTGTGTGTGTGTGTGTGTGTGTGTGTGGTGCAATAAGATGGCTTAGGAGGTAAAGGCATTTGCTTTCGAACCTAATAGCCCGAGTTCAATCCCCAGGACCCACGTAGTGGAAAGGGAGTCCCGGTGCCCTCAAGTTGTTCTCCGACTTCTCGATGAGCCACCACACACATACCTGCATACCTGTTATCTATGCGTGCACAGAGAATCCTTTTTTTTTTTTTTTTTTTTTTTTTTTTTGAGACAGGGTTTTTCTGTGTAGCCCTGGCTGTTCCAGAATTCAGTCTACAGGCTGACCTTGAACTCAGCCTCCCAAGTGCTAGGATTAAAGACGTATACCACCACACTTACCTTAAATAAAAATGTTTTTAAGTGTACATGTGTGTGAACAAAACATATATCTGAAATTTTTTATCTTTTCAGTCTTATAGATTTATATTCTAGAATCCAAGATTAGCTTGCGGTTTTAAAATCAGCTCGTGTGAAAATGGAAGCAAGTAACTATCTTGATAGCTGGGGGAAAACCCCACAACTTTGGACAAAAGCACCCCATTTTAAAAATCTTTTAACAAACAAGAGTTGTTCAGAGTTTTTCTCTGTGATGTGACACCACAACATAGTCTGAAGACGACTCCTGAGCCTCTTTCCCCCCCCCCCCCCCCCCCCCCCCCGTGCCTGGGAAAGCTGTCCAACGGTCCTGAGTCCATCGACCATCGAACACTGGCCTAGAGACTCCCCGTCGAACAAGCAAGCAAGACAGAGAAGCCATGTGAATGCTGCTGTGGGTAAGGAAGGAACGCTGTCTTTGGCCCACAACACGGTTATCTGTGAGAATTACTAGGGAGTCTTCAAAACAGCTAACCCAAACTGAAGCGAGGCTGATGGGGTCTTAGAGAAAGAGGCAGATCTACGTGAAGGTTCTACAGGAAGCAAGAGCTCAGTGCAAGGGCATTGCTCATCTACTCTTCCTTTATGCTAATGGGCGTTTCCCTGAATGCATTTCATGTGCATGCAGTGCCTTTGGAGACCAGCAGAGGGCGTTGGGAAGCCAATCTGGGTCCTCGGCTCTACCCAGTCATCTTCCAGTTCGTAAAAGCACTTTCTTTCTTTCTTTTTTTTTTTTTTATTTTTTAAAACAAAAAGAAGGCATGGTAAGTTTTAGGAACTGGACAGATAGGGAGAAGCTAACTCATTAAGAGGAAGGGGCTGGATAGATGTCGGCAGCGAAGCCTACACACCACTCTTGCAGAAGTTTGCAAGAGTTTGATTTGTAGCAGTTGGTTGACTCAAAACAGCTTCAACTCCAGCTCTGAGGGTAGGGGTTGGAGGTGGGTGGATTACCAACGCCCTCTTCTGGCCTCCTCAGGAACTGCATTTACACTCAGAAATATACACATATGCATATAATTAAAAAGAATTTTTTTTAATTTAAAGAAAAGGGACTGGAGAGATTGTCAGTGGTTAAGAGCATTTGCTGCTCTTCCAGTGGACAGAGTTCGATTCCCAGCACCCACCTCAGGCTGTGACGACTCCAGCAGCGGGGAACCAGTTCTTCTCGTCTGAACGTAGGGCATCTTTATATGTACATTCCCCCTCCCCACATATGTACACATGATTAAAAACAAAAACAAATCTTAAAAAAATCAAATAAAAAAAGGGAGAGGAGCATGTATAAGGAGAGAGACGGGTAATTTGAATTATGGAGTCAGCCAGCACCAGGCAGTTAATCTGGGGTGGGACTGGTGTTAGGACCATGCTGACTGAACGGTGAAAGGTCAGACTGGGGAGTTCGTACAGTCGTTAGGGAAAGGATGACAGTTCGTTCCCCTTCCTCTTAACGAGTTAGGGTCCCCCTATTTGTGCAGGTTATTAGAACTTACAGTGCCTTGGTTTTGTTTTTGCTTTTAAAAAGAAAAAGAAAAAGGGAAAAATGAAAGCTTTTCCGAATCAGGCCACACTTGGGAGATAGCATGGATCTTCATGGCTGCCGACAGTCGTGGGCAGGGAGCGAGGTGGAAACGGGGGCTGCACCCGTATTTCTGGGCAGGGGTGCCTTGCTATGGTGGCTTAGTCTCTGACTCACAGACTCAGAGCCACGGGGAGAGAAGGAACATGGGTCACCTTTAGCTGCAGTCTCCAATGGCGCGCTGTCTAGAGGTGGCGGCCTGCGCAGGCCAGTTCATCCTGGCGTATAGCACTACTAGGTCATCCACTCCCCCAGCCCCTGACCTGGCCACCGACGGGTCGTTCATTTTCAGCATTCATTTCCTCAGACAGCTCCTGGGATACAAAAATCCTCCTCAAAACAAGTGGTTAACACACTCAGCAGGGCCTTCTGAATCCTGGCCAGCTTCCTTCTGACTTCATTAAGGGTCCCGTAAGCTCTTTTTCTTGATCCTTTTAATTTAAAAACTTTTATGTGTTTAGCTTTTTGAATACAGGATCTATGTATCCCAGGCTGGTCTTGAACTCCTGATCCTTCTGCCTCCACCTCCTAGGTGCTGGGATTACAGTCTTTGGCTACCATCCTGGGCTCTTTTGGTGTTTCCAAACACTGAAGGGTGGAGCCATCCCCTTCCCCCGCCCCATGCTTTAAGCCGCTTCACTTCTGCCTGACAACCCCCCAGCCCCATTGCCTTCTTTTGTACTGTTTCTTTATTGCATGTGTGTGTGTGCATGATTGCATGTGTGCGGGTGCATACACAGGCTTGCGCGTGTGAAGGCCAGAGGTGAACTTTGCTTGTCAGGCACTCTCCACCCTGTTTGTTGAGACACGATGTCTCACTGGGACCTGGGACTTGCTGATTAGGTTAGGTTAGGGTAGGTTAAGCTGGCTGTCCAATGAGCACCCGATCCTCCCGTTGCTGGCTTCCCATCCCTGGGATGACAAATGCATGCCTTCCCCCCAGGCTTTTCACGTGGATTCTGGAGAGCAAGCCCAGGTCCTCATGCTTGCATGGAAGCTGTGTATGAGCTGAGGCCTCTCCTCAGACTTAGCTTCTTCCATGGAATCCGTCCATGTCAGACTGGACCCTCCCACCGGCTTCCTGGGGAAGGAGAAACAGTGCCTTCCTGACTCTGGGAGCTGAGGGCAGGATGGTAGTACATCTCTAGCTCTGACTGAGCTGGCCCTTGTCACCTCAGGATCCATGTGGTGCTACCTAGCTTTACTTATGTAGCTAAGACTTAAAACATCTGCCACAGGCTTATCTCTCTGTGCTCGGTGTTCGGCATGTAATTATGAATATAATCAACAGATCTCCTGGCCTCGTGGCCCCTGCATCTCTATAGGGAAGACAGCATGTAAACAAATAAATAATAACGCTGTGATAAAATCGGCTGTGGGATAACAGCCCAGGGAGACAGACGTTAACTAGAAGAGTTCACACACATAGAGGAACAAGTGCCTGAGAAGTGACATTTGGGCTGAGAAGAATTCATGTGGGAAAACGTGATTGTTGGGCTTTAGGGGGGAGAGGACAGAACATTCTAGAGAAGATGCTGAGACTTAGAGGTAGCCCTCCAGGCCAGAGGTTTATGAACACTGACAGTAGGCAGTATGGCCCTGGAAGATGAAGCCAGAAGTTTAAGAGTTTCAAGGGATGGGGAAGCATTGTATAATGGTAAAGCAGGCCTAGTTAATGTGTGACTTATGCTACATGACAGAGAAGACAAGAGAGTGTGAGTTGGGCTCCGTGACAGGGTCCCTCTATCCCTGGGGAAGGGATTGAGGTATGCATAATATGTGACCCATGTCACCACCATACAAGAAAAGATTTTGAAACATGATGATTATGGTTTCTGTTTGAGAAACACAATATCCTCCCAAAGTATTCTGGGAGAGAGAGAAATGGGTGGGTGTAGTGAGGAGCTGCGGGCCGCATTCCCGCTGCCCGGCTCCTGGCCGCCAGGCTAGCTTTACCCGAAATAATTACACAGAAACTGTATTCTTTTAAATATTGCCTGGCCCATTATTTTCAGCCTCTTACTCACATCTTGACTAACCCATATCTAATAATCTTTGTAACACCACGAATGGTGTCTTACCGGGAAAGATTCAGCACATCTGACCTGGTGGCTGGTTTCATCGCATCTGGCTGTAGAGGCAGGGCAATTGTCTGAGCCATCTACCTCACTTCCTTTTTCCTGTTCTGTCTACTCCACCCACCTATTTTCTAACCTATTAGGCCAAGCAGTTTTCTTTATTAATTAACCAATGAAATCAACAGATTGATAGAAGACCCACCTCCATCATTTCCCCTTTTTCTGTTTAAACAAAAAGGAAAGGCTTTAACTTTAACATAGTAAAATTACATATAACAAAACAGTTATCAAGTAAGAATTACAGTTACAATATTTATATCTACTTTATCTTTTATCATAACTAAGGAAAACTATAACTATCTATCTATTCTTCAACTCCATCAAAGACTCCAGAAGGATATAATATTACCTAAGTAAACAAGAAATAAGCAACTTCCAAACTCTAGAAATGACAGAGACATCTCGCTGCCTGGACAGTCACCCAAAGTTCTTTTGTACTGTTGGGGCATCCATCTTCAGCCTACAGGCCCATAGTTTCTAGGAGACATTTCCATGATGCAGGAAATTTCAAAGGCAGTTCAGTCAGTATCTGCTGTGTCCTGCAGAATGTCTTGGAGACTTTTTCATGAATCAGGAACACCAAAAGATCTTCTCATCTATAGGCAAGTTCAGCAGTCCTCTCTCTTAGGGTTCTCTGTGTCCAGTCTATGCATCAGTCCAGGCAAGAGCAGTTTCTTGCCCAAATGGCTATCAAACTCCATAAGGAGCCTCTTCGATGCCCATTTTCCTCTTGAAGTAGCTAGTGCTGCCAGGAGCAGATATGTTTCATTGTCATGAAAAGCCTTAAGTTATTAAAACATTTAAGTGGAATATTCTGTAGTCTTTGAAAGATATTAGAAATGCCTATCTAACTAATATATATCTCTATATATCTAGAAAATCTAACTAACATAACTATAAGCTTTACTGTTATCAATGATTATCCATTAACAACCTATATTTCCTAATTATACATTACATTTTTAAAAGAACTACACAATCACAATACCTTAATCAAGATCAGAAATACATATAACAAGATTGACCTTAATATCATTAACCAAGATTCACAACAATCCAACTTATTTATATCTATATCATCTCCCCCTTTAAATGTAAAAGAACATTTATAAACAATATTTGGGAATATAGGCGCAGTTATTTCTCTCCAAACTGCTTCCTGCTGAATGGGGACGCTGTTCATCAGATCTTTCATGTTGTAACCTGTGTGCTAGGTACAGCTCAGTCGGCAGTTGAGTGAAGTAATTTCTGAGGGTGTTCACAGCAACCTTTCAGGAGGGCGTGGTCTATCATACCATATTGGTATAGAAGCAATCCATAGGGTCTCATTTTCTGTAAAAACAAAAGAAGAATCTCTTTTCCAAAGTATCATATCCTTAGATCCAAATTCTGAAGTCAAGGTATTTTCAAGATATCTTTCTTGGATTAGTTCAGCAGCATTTATAAACAAATATCTTTTAGCAGCTGTTGCTTCTTCCTCAGCATTCAAACAATTCAAAGAGAGCATAATAGTACACAGTATCAAGGTTCTCTGTGTATTTTCCATCTTTGTGCAGTTTTGTTTTAACCTCTATTTCTTTTATTTTTACTTTTACTTTTTGAGACACGTTCTCTATATACTTTGTCCTGGAATAACTCTGTAGAGCAGGCTGTCCTTGAACTCAGAGATCCTCTGTCTCTGCTTCCCAAGTGCTGGGATTAAAGGTGTATGCTACCACACCTTGAACTCACAGAAATCTGCCTGTCTCTTCCTCCCAGGCATTCGGATTAAAGGTGTGTGCTACCACACCTTGAAGTCACAGAGGCCAATCTACCTCTGCCTCCCAAGTGTTGGGATTAAAGGTGTGTACCACCACAACAAACTACTTCCTTTTTTTCTTTCTTTCTCTCTCTTTTTTACCTTAAGAACTTTAACTTTTAGCCTGCATATATTTTTAACACACTGTAAATCATTTAGAAGTTTTCTTTGTTTTTGAATCTCTCTTTACTGTATCTCTCTCTCTCTCTTTCTGACCACATGAGCCTTTAAATTACCAAACAAAATTGGTAGGACTAAAGCCGTGACTTTGGTGGCTGGATCCAGCCCATTCCCTAGCTTTCCAGGCTCATGGCAGAGGTACCAGCTGTAGCCATGTTTATCACCACAACTCTGTGGCGGTTCAAGGTCCCTGCCAGCAAGCAAGCTGCAACAGTGTTAAGCAACAATAATCAGAAGCTCCATAGTCAGGACCATGTGCTTGAAAGAGTCAGAGTTTGCCCTGGCAGGATGGCCCAGAAAGCTGGCATTTTAAAACAGCACAGCTTTTTTCCTGCTATGGCTGAAAACCGAAAAGCACATGCCATGCTTTACTCTATTCTTTCCCAAGCTTTCTCAAGCTTTCTGTGGATTCAGCCATCAACGTTGAGCGCCATTCTGTAGTGAGGAGCTGCGGGCCGCATTCCCGCTGCCCGGCTCCTGGCCGCCAGGCTAGCTTTACCCGAAATAATTACACAGAAACTGTATTCTTTTAAATATTGCCTGGCCCATTATTTTCAGCCTCTTACTCACATCTTGACTAACCCATATCTAATAATCTTTGTAACACCACGAATGGTGTCTTACCGGGAAAGATTCAGCACATCTGACCTGGTGGCTGGTTTCATCGCATCTGGCTGTAGAGGCAGGGCAATTGTCTGAGCCATCTACCTCACTTCCTTCTTCCTGTTCTGTCTACTCCACCCACCTATTTTCTAACCTATTAGGCCAAGCAGTTTTCTTTAGGTGGGGAGGTGCTGGAGGAGGTATGGTGGTGAATGCCTGTAGTCTTCCAGTATCTGGGGGATTAACGGAAGCAGGAAGACCAGGAGTTCAAGAACATCTTTAGCTGCTGCCTGGGCTAAATGAAACCCTCGGGGACAGGGGGAGTAGAAGAGAGAGGGTTGTGTGATTGGAACAGGTTTGGGAGAAGGAAAAGGGAAAGGGAGGGAGGAAAGGGACAGGAAGGGGGGGAAGGGAAAGAGATTAATTTTGAGTTGGGGTTGTTTAAAAAGAATTTTTCAGAAGCAAGAATTTATTCATGAGAATCCCACAGCATAACAATAGATTAAGGAGCAGGCAGGGTGGAGAAAGGAAGGTCTCTTTTCGTTTTTTAAAAACTCCCATTAAGTATATGGAAGGCCAGATCTGATGGAGTATATTTCAGCTAGATGGAATGGAGTTAGGCTTGGGATGAGCTCGCCCATCCAAGGGAGAGAGAGAGGAAAGAGGAGGTGGGCGTGGTGTGGCACCCGCAGGAATGTGGCTCCACCCCTCAAGCAGGACTCCCTGAGTGGGGCTGCCCTGAGCCAACTCACGGGGAGCAGTTGAGTGCCAATATGACCTGTAGCATTGCTTCTTGGGAAACCTGTGGCCAGCTGTCTTTTATCGTTACTTATTTTTTTCAGCCCTGGTATTTTAATGAAATATTTATTTTTAAAGTGAACAGAAAGCAAATAAAGGCAGACGATGCCAGTTCAAGTTTTTTGTTAGATTCAAAAGGCAGAATTATTATCAAGTTTCAACACCATTCAACCAGGCCCTGTGGGAAGGCAGCCAGCAAGCCTGAGTGTAGGCTCAGCTATCCTTGTTGGTTGTTTTGGTTGTTGGTTTTGTCTGGGAAAGAGTTCAGCCTAGCCTTCATGTTATCAGGATTATAGGCAGTACCACCGTGCCCCACCAGAAACTAGCTTGTTAGTTTGGGGTTTGTGTTGTGTTCTATGTGTGTGTGTGTGTGTGTTTAAGTGTATGTGCCTTCTGCTGAATTGAAGTAGCCAGTTCCTTGTGTCTCAGGGCAAAGAACTGGACCAGGGACACGTGGTTGGACAGGGAAACGGAGACAGTTATTAAAGGGAAAGCACTTTAATAACTGTGGGCCGGCCAGCAGGGAAACGCCCGTGCTTGGAGAGCGCTGGGCCACAAGCTGCAGGACCCTTTACGGTCTGTCCTCTCTGGAGCTTTTCTTGGGCATGCTTTGTTGATTGTGTGAAACTAGTGTGGAAGGCTTTCCAGTCCGTCCTTAACTGCTCATTTCTTTCCTATGTTAATCTTGATGCAGCAATTTTATTTAGTTAGTTATTTCTAAGATTTTTTTTTTTTAAATTTAGTATGTATACAGTGTTCTGAGTGCATGTGTCCCTGCAGGCCAGAAGATGGCACCAGATCTCATTACAGGTGGTTGTGAGCCACCATGTGATTGCTGGGAGTTGAGTTTGGGATCTCTGAAAGAGTAGTCAGTGCTCTTAATTGCTGAGCCATCTCCCCAACCTGATGGAGCAATTTTAAAGTCTCTACTATACTCCTGCCATGTCAGAGAATCTCTGTTAACCCCCTCAGTTCTGGGGCGATCTAAACTCCTGATAAGTCACCTCTCTGGCCCTGTTTTGAGAGGTTTTGTTTGTTTGTTTGTTTGGGTGCATAGGTCATCGCTGTTTATTGTTCTGTTTGTTTGTTTTGTGGGAGGTTGTTATTTGTTTCTTTGCTGTTTACTTTTGAGACAAGGTCTCCTGTAGTCCAGGCTGGACCTTGAAATTAATATGTAGCCAGAAATGACCTTGAACTCCTGATTTTTTTTAAGCTTCCAACTCCCAACTAGAAGAGTTACAGGCATGTGCCACCAGGCCTAGAGTGCTTATTTTTTTACTCAGGGTCTAGATGAATAGTTTATTGGGCTCTAACTCACTGTCCCCCTTCCTCAGCCTCCTAAGCACTGGGACTATGAGCATGTGTCACCACCCTGGGCTGCAAGCTCAAATTTTTCTTTTCTTTTTGCAGTATTGGGCATTGAACAGACGCTCATGCATGTTAAAAAATATCAATGTGGGCCAGGCGGTGGTGGTGCACACCTTTAATCCCAGCACGCCGGAGGCAGAGGCAGGTGGATCTCTGTGAGTTTGAGGCCAGCCTGGTCTACAAGAGAAAGTTCCAGGACAGGCACCAAAGCTACGGAGAAACCTTGTCTCAAAAAAGACCAAATATATATATATCAATGTGATACACTTTTAATCTCAGCATTCAAGAAGCAGAGGCAGGCTGGTTCATTATTCTGAGTTCTAGGCTAGCCAGGGCTACATAGCAAGCTCTTGTCCTCAAAAGAAATACTCTATCCAAATTCTATATTCGAATATACAATTGCATATATACATGTCTATATATATATACATATATATGTATATAAATAAATATTTCAGAGCTTATTTAAAATACCTCATTTCACATATGTGTCTTTGTTCTGTATTGTTAGAATACACCAGCTGGATAGTTTATGAAGATAAACTTATTTCTCTCAGTGCTGGTGGCTGCCCAGCACAGATATCATCTACTCTCTGCAGACTGAGATGTCTTCCTCACTGGTGTTTGGTACAGGCCTGTGTGGTGGTTTGAATATGAACTGGTCCCATTGGCTTGTGAGTCTGAATGCTTAGTCACCATGGTGGCACTGTTTTGGAAGAGTGTGGAAGACTTAGAAGTTGGAGGCTCAGTGTGGACCAGGCAGCCCTTTCCTACTTAAGTTGCTCGTCAGTTACTTTGTCAGAGACAAAAGAAAATTAATTATTTTAGTTTGCTTCTCTGTTGTGCCAATAAGACACTGACCAAACTGACTTTGGGAGGATAGGGTTTATTTCATCTTCCAAGTAAAGTTCATCATTATGGGTGTACAAGGAAGCGGCGGGGCTGTATCCTGCCACCCGGCCGCCAGCTAGCTTTACACCCAAAATAATTACATGGAAACTGTATTCTTTTAAAACACTGCCTGGCCCATAGTTTCAGCCTCTTATTGGCTAATTCTCACATCTTCCTTTAACCCATATTTAGTAATCCGTGTAGCACCACAAGGTGTGGCTTACCAGGAGAGATCTTAACCTGCGTCCATCTCAGAGAGGAGAAGCATGGAGACTCCCTATGGCAACTGCCTGAAGCCTCTCCCCACTCCTGCTACCCAGCATTCTGTTCTGTCTACTCCGCCTACCTAATTTTCTGTTCTCTTAAAGGGACAAGGCAGTTTTCTTTATTAATTAACCAATGAAAGTAACATAGACAGATAACTCTCCTCCATCATTTCCCCTTTTTCTGTTTAAACAAAAAAGAAAGGCTTCAACTTTAACATAGCAAAATTACATATAACAAAACAGTTATCAAGCAAGTATTACAGTTACAATATTTAAATCTATTTTATCTTTTATCATAACTAAGGAAAGCTATAACTATCTATTTATTCTTCAACTCCATCAAAGACTACAGAAGGATATAATATTACCTAAGTAAACAAGTCATATGCAACTTTCAAACTCTAGAAATGACAGAGACAACTCGCTGTCTGGACAGTCACCCAAAGTTCCTCTGTACCGTTGGGGCATCCATCTTCAGCCTACAGGCCCATAAGTATCCAGCAGACATTTCCACGAAGCAGGAAATTCCAAAGACAGTTCAGTCACTTTCTGCTGTGTCCTGCAGAACGTCTCGCAGACTCTTTAATGAATCAGGAACCCCAAAAGGCCATCTCACCTTTAGGCAAGTTCAGCAGTCCTCTTTCTGTGGGTTCCTTGTGTCCAGTTTATGCAACAGTCCAGGCAAGAGCAGTTTCTTGCCCAAATGGCTAGCAAACTCCATAAGTAGCCTCTTCGATGCCCATCTTCCTGTCGAAGTAGATTGGTGCTGCCAGGAGCAGACGTGTCTCATTGTCATGAAAAACCCTAAGTTATTAAAACATTAAATGCCATATTCTGCAGTCTTTGAAAGATATGAAGAATGCCCATCTAACTGAAATATATCTCTATATATCTAGAAAATCTAACTAACATAACTACAAGCTTTACTATTATCAATGATTATCCAGTAACAACCTATATTTCCTAATTATACATTACAGTTTTTAAAATGAACTACACAATCACAATAGCTTAATCAAGATCAGAAATACATATACATATAACAAATTGACCTTAAAATCCATACCAATGCAAATTATTCATATCTATATCATATCCCCCTTTAAATGTAAAAGAACATTTATAAACAATATTTGGGAAAATGGACGCAGTTATTTCTCTCCAAACTGCTTCCTGCTGAATGGGGGCACTGTTATTTAGGTCTTTCATGGTGTAACCTGTGTGCTAGGTTCCTCTCAGTTGGCAGTTGAGTGAAGTAATTTTTTGAAGATGTTCACAGCAACCTTTCAGGAGGGCATGGTCTATCATACCATATTGGGATAGAAGCAATCCACAGAGTCTCATCCTCTGTGAAAACAAAAGAAGAAACTCTTTTCCAAAGTATCATGTTCTTAGATCCAAATCCTGAAGTCATACCGTTAAGATGTCCATTCTGGTCTAGCCTGGCAGCCCATATAATGAAATGTCTCTCTGTATTTAGCTCCTTTACAGTCAAAAATTTCAAAGAAAACACAATAAAATACACAATCCAGAATCTCTGTGAATTTTCCATTTTTACGTGGCTTATTTTTACTCTATCACTTACTTTATTCTGTCTCTTTAAAGACTTTACCCTTTTTTAAGGCATTAACTTTATTCTCTATATCTCAGGGTCGTGGGTTCGGGCCCCATGTTGGGCGCCAATCTGTACAAGGAAGCAGCGGGGCTGCGTCCTGCCACCCGGCCTCTGGCTAGCTTTACACCCGAAATAATTACACGGAAACTGTATTCTTTTAAAACACTGCCTGGCCCATAGTTTCAGCCTCTTATTGGCTAATTCTCACATCTTCCTTTAACCCATATTTAGTAATCCGTGTAGCACCACAAGGTGTGGCTTACCAGGAGAGATCTTAACCTGCGTCCATCTCAGAGAGGAGAAGCATGGAGACTCCCTATGGCAACTGCCTGAAGCCTCTCCCCATTCCTGCTACCCAGCATTCTGTTCTGTCTACTCCGCCTACCTAATTTTCTGTTCTCTTAAAGGGCCAAGGCAGTTTTCTTTAATTAACCAATGAAAGTAACATAGACAGATAACTCTCCTCCATCATATGGGAAGTCAAAGGCAGGAGCTGAAGCAGAGACCATGAAGAAATGCACTATGGGAAGTGTTGGGGACCAGTTTCAACACAAATACCACTTGTCAGGGTGGAGCTGTGGGGATTAGAAATATAAGTAAAGAGTACGAAGATGCAAAAATAATAAAGCAGAAAGCAGAATAGCACCAGGAGGGAGTTCCAGTGAATACTGAAATCACCCACGTTTAATTTCCAATTGCTTAAAATACCCTGACCCCATGAGGTAGGAGTAAGATAAAAAACTGCATTACCATGATACAAGGAAATGAACAGACCAGTTGAAGGTTGTGGGTTACATCCATAGTTAAACATTCTGTTGCAAGAACAAAACAAGTCACGCTCACACCCTAGACCAAAACATTCTGTAGGCAAATTCCTGGGTGGAATCCAATGTTATTTCCTTAAGGGAACTGGCATCTTAGTTGGATCCTTAGACTTTTGTTTGAGGTAGAAACATATCTGCTTCTCTATTCTTGAAATACAAAGCCTGGATATTAGTCACACCCTTTGACAATAATCTCTGATCTGAATCTAGGTGGGACCTTTGTGGTAGAAATACAATAACCTTGAAGGAACAGAGGTAAGTTCCAACTCTCTGAACTTTGGTCAAGGTGGAAATAGGCTCACATTTTTGGGCCTCCACAGGAAAGCCAAAGCAGGACCAGGGAGGAATGCTGCTTCCTGGCTTGCTCAGCTGCCTTTCTTTTTCTTCCATTTTAAAGATTTATTTTTATGCACATATAAGTGTGTGTCAGTGCCCATAGAAGCTAGGGGAGGGCCTTGGATCCCTTGGAAGAGGAGTCACAGAAGGTAGTAAGCTGCCATGTGGGTGCTGGGAACTGAACTTTGCAAGAACAGCCAGTGTACTTAACTGCTCAGTCATTGCTCCAACCCCACAGATAATTTTCTTATACAGCTCAGATCCACTTGTTTAGGGATGGCACCATCCATAGTGGGCTGTGTCCTTCTACATCAATTACCAGTAAAGAAAACACCTCATAGATATGGCCATAGGCCAACTTTATCCCTGAAGTTCCTCATTTGAGGTCTCTTCTTCCCAGGAGATTCTGAGTTGTGTCAAGCTGACAGCTGATGTCCACTGTGACAAGACTTTGTCACTGCAAGGTAAAGATAGAGGGTTAAAGAGGGCAAGAGACAAAGCCTGCCCTCAAACCCACTGATTATCCTTGTTAATCCACCATTGTGATGTAAATACCCATCACTGGGGCCCACCCCCCAGTACTGATGTGCTAGGATGGAATTGCCAGCACAGGATTTTTGAGGTGTGGGGGTATATTCAAGCACATGGTATTGTTGTCTGCAGTTTCTGTCCTGCCTGGTTTCTGTCTCCCGACTAGGTCCCATAGCCATTTAGTCCCAAAGAAATCACATAAGAGGTCTATATTAATGATAAACTGATTGGCCCATTAGCTCAAGCTTCTTATTAACTCTTATAACTTATATTAACCCATTATTCTTATCTATGTTAGCCTCATGGCTCGGTACCTTTTTCAGCAGGGCAGTCACATCTTCCTTCTTCTGTGGCTGGACAGGACTGCAGAGGAGGGCTTCCTCCTTCCCAGAATTCTCCTGTTCTCTTTGACCTACCTCTGCTTCCTGTCTGGTTGTCCCGCCTATACTTCCTGCCTGGCTACTGGCCAGTCAGAATTTATTTAGAATATTAATGACAGAATATAGACCACTGTCCCACACCACTTCCCCCCTTTTTTTTAAAACAAAGGAAAGTATCCATAGCTCCCTCTGCATTCCTGCCTAGATACAGAAAAAGGAAGATGTGTCCTGCCTCGCTGAAAAAGCTACTGAGCCATGAGGCTAACATATACTAGAATAACGGGCTAGTATAAGTTATAAGAGTTAATAAAAAGCCTGAGCTAATGGGCCAATCAGTTTATAGTTAATGTAGACTGTGCGTGATTTCTTTGGGACTTAACAACTGCGGGAACCGAGCAGGATAGAAACCACAGACAACATAGTATGTTTAGCCTTTCCCTCATGCTGCATTTGTTGGTTTTCTATTTACTTCTGTCTGTGCTCCAGGCACACAGTGGTCATGGATACCACACTCAGCTCACTGATAATCGAGATGAAAAAACAAGGAACCAAATTTAAGCAGGGCAGTGGTGGCACACACCTTTAATCCCAGCACTTGGGAGGCAGTGGCAGTTTGAGGTTAGCCTGGTCTACAGAGCGAGTTCCAGAACACCCAGGGGCTACACAGAGAATTCTTGTCTTGAAAAACCAAAACCAACAGCAATAAAGAACCAAACCGAAAGTGCATAATTTAAGTCTTGACATGAACGTACCCGGGAAGCGCAGCACTAGGATACTGAACACGATTTCCTCCTGCCCCTTTGTGGCCCCGCACCCTCTGGTGACTTTCGGCTATAATAACTTGCTGTTGTGCTTAGATAAACTTCAAAGTTTCTTTGTGTCACTTGCTACAGTATCTGCAGCCAGTCCCCCCCAGCCCTCCTTACACAATTGCTACTTTTAAGACCACAAGCAGTTGAGCAGACTACAGCATTGCATGGAATCTTGGAGCCAGCAACCCCTCTTGCTCCCCCCCATTCTGCCCCTCCCCAGTGCTGCTACTGCGGATCTAACCCTTACATTCTGTATTTCATCATGGCCCTCACTACACAGCCTGGACGAACACTCAAACCCAAGCCATCTGGTTCACAATTTAGGACCTGGTCTCCTAGGGTGGGCCGTGTGGAGCAGCCCAGAGCCTGGGCCTCCCTGGCAGAGGAAGCGTGTGTTCTTGGTCAGGTCACGGCGGCCACACCTGTGGGCTCTTTTCCTTGTTGAACCACGTTGCTGGCCAGACATTCAGCCCTCCAGTCCTTTCCTGGGGTACTTATTTCACGAGGGGCCTGTTCCTTTTCAGCGGCTATTTGGTAGGACTTTCTACACCCCAGTGGAATTCCTTGCCTTGGTCACTAGAGAACTCTAACCACCCAGGCTTTCCCAAATACTTTCACGTCCCCAAATACTTTGCACTGCTTTGGGTTCTTCCCTCTGTACTGTGGTCCGGATATGGAGGACTCTGGGTAAACAGTTAGCAGTGCTCACACTCAGGTAAAGTTGGAGTGCGGTTGGCAGAGGCCTGGAGGCTGGGCGGGACATGTTAGGCCCCAAGAGGTAGGGCAGTAGGATAAGGGAGGGTGTTACCAGCCTGAACCACGCGCCTTCCTTTAGCTCTCCTTTCCCTGGAGGAAGCAGGCGTGACTGTTAGAGGCCCTTCAGTAGCGCCTCACCTTTGCCTAGGAGGGAGATAAGCATTCATGCCCTAAAGGGCCGGATGTTCTCAGGATTGCATTCCTTTTAAGAACTCCAGGAGCCGTGGAAGTGGGTCAGGCTGCAATATTCCACTCGCTTGGCCTGTGTGGCTCACTGGCCCGCACCTTTTGCTTTCATTTCTCTCGGGGAACCCACTTTTATGTAAGAATATTATCGCTCTCATTTCATTCTAGTAGAATGTGGGTTGAGGGGTAGCCACCGCAGGAGGAGGAGAGAATACACCCTTTTGGGCAGTGGTTCTCAACTTCTCTAATGCTGTGGCCCTTTAATACAGTTCCTCATGTCAAGGAGACCTCCAGCCATAAGATTATTTCGTAGCCACTTTGTCATTGTAATTATGAATTGCAATGTAAAAATATCTGATATGTAGGGGTCGTGACCCACAGGTTTGAGAATCGTCACGACTGGGTGAGGCTTTGTTCGCGATGGACGCGTAGGCGGGTTGTAGGAAGTGCTCACAAGGTGTGGCTCAAGGGAAGAGGTGAGGGGCAGTGTGGATAGGATGTGGGAGGTGGGAGGTGAGGTAGCTGGCTATGCAACAGAAGCCTGGCAAGTCACCAATGGGAGGCTGGCAACAAGTTGGGACCTAGAGGGTGATCCAGGAGCATTGCAGATCCAGACAGGCAGCCAGCAGCCTGCACCAAGGCTTGCTGACAACACAGAATAAACAAAGATTAATCACTCCCCAGGGCATTATATTATCCCTCCCAGGTACCCTGCCCGTCATTGGCTCCTTGGGCCCAGAGTTTTGGATCAGAGGCTCATTGGCAGTTGGAGGAGTCTAAATTATTCATGAGTTCTGTGACTTTAACAGCTTGCTGAAGCCACATTTCCATTCTTTACACTTTTTGTGGGAGTGCGGTTTGTATTGGACAGGAGGGACTCTCTTGCATGAAGGCAACAACTTGGAACAAGGAAGGGATTTGGAGGGAGGACGTGGGAATTCTCTTTGCATTATGAGGCTTACAACATTCTGTACGAGATAAATGATGAGACAAGGGTGGTATATAAACACAGTGGGCAAGCACGTGCTTCTGCTGTCTAATTCGACGACTTTGGGACCGCCTAGCGTTTCCGTGTTGTCTAGTAACCACTCATTTCTTACTCTGCCCCTCCCTCCCACCCTGAACTCTGTGGACAGGAGTTGCCCCTTATTCATCCTTAGCTCCCAGCAGTGATGAACGACAAAGGTTCATCCTTTCCTTACCCAGAATGCTCTAGTCTTGAAGTCTTTATAATTAGAAATTCTCTCGCAGCAAACACCATCTCCTTCTTTTCCAGGGTAAGTAGGAAGGAACTCAGAACAGAACTAACAGGCATTTAGTAACTGCCGAGGATGGTAATGATGACATCTCGTTGCTATGGCAACATGCGCTTATTCTCACAGTAGTTCTTGGGCTATGTGGAATATGGAAAAAAAATATACACTTCTGCCCACTCTGTGAGGAAAAAAAATCGTACCTTTGGTCACCTAATGTTTTTGTTTATTCTAAGTAGTTGAATCCATTTTCTTGATGCTGTGAGATACAATGATGTCAGCTTTAGGGATGGCCTCCTGGGTTAGGAATGGTATCAGAGAGGGAGGGGGGAAGAGAGGGAGGTGGCTTGTTAAGAAATACGGATGGTGACCCATCTTTAGCACAATTTCCTTTTTGTCCCTTCATGCTCCCATTTTGATTCTTTATCAACCCAATTAAGCCCTCCTTAGACCTAGATATTACCTCACCATCTAGAGAGACAATACTGAAAGTGGTTTACGGGGCTAGAGAGACGGCTTAGCAGTTAAGAGTGCTGGATGCTCTTTCCAGGGTTCCCAATACCTGTGATTCCAGCTCTAGAGCGACTGGCACCCTCTTCTGGCTTCAATGGGCATCCATACATGTGGCATTCACTCACACAGACACATGCATATACATAAGTAAAAATAAATAAATAATTCTCTCTCTCTCTCTCTCTCTCTCTCTATATATATATATATATATATATATATTTAAGGAAGAGAAAATGTGCAGGAATCAGTTTTAAAAAGAAAATGTGTGGGATCTGCTATTTCTAGATGGTGTTCATGTACGGTGGATGTTCAGCTGGATTGTCCCACCTTTCCTGGTTGCTAAGCACCGAAATACTAGTGGATTGTCATGGCTGTGAGGCGTCCACCGGAGAAGACCACCTGGACACAGGTTCAAGCCAATAAAAAGTATTAGCCGGCTGGCGGCTACACCGGGTGTTTGGGACTGAATGCAGCTCCAAGCCTTTGTGAGCTTTGAGGCACAGAAACGGCATCATGGGCTGACGGAACTCAGCTAGCCAAAAGCAGATCTCCAGTAGCCCAAAGCACTAGGACATTTCGAGACCTTCCCAGAGCTTCGGACTTGGAAGGATTAGGTATTTGTTTTTGTTTTGGCAGGTGGTACTGCCTACATGCTGAGTTCCATGGCCTGAATGGTACTTCCACCAAAGAATTGGCTGTGCTAAGGTCTGAGGACCTGTTCCATTCCTCTCATTCTGTCCCACAGCCAACTAGGGTTGGTCTTGGTGACAATCACGGCTGACCACTGTGCTGGCAGTTTTACGCCAAATTGATGCAAACTGGAGTCATCTGGGAAGAGGGACTATCAATTTGAGAAAATGCTTCTATAAGTTATGCCTGTAGGCAATTCTGTAGGGCATTTTCTTAGTTACTGATTACTGCCAGAGGGCCCGGTTCATTGTGGGTGGTCCCACTCCTGGGCAGGTGATCCTGGATGATGTAAGAAAGGAAACTGACAAGCCGTGGGAGAGCAAGCCTGTAAGCAGAGGTCCTCCATGACCTTTGCTTTAATTCCTGCCTAAGAGTGGGAAGCACTCTGTGCATGCGTGCGTGTCTGTCTCTCTGTGTGTGCATGCCTTTGTGCACCTGTGTGTGCTCATACACATACATGTGTGTGGCTGTCTGTGCTGCCCTGAAATTAAGAGGAAATGAAGAAAAGACGTGCTCCCTGCCTGCCTTCCCTTCTTGCTGGTGCCTGATGGTTCTCCAGGGATCATCCGGGCCCTCAAAGCCAGCCTGGGACTGATAGAGAATCCAGACTCATGGACTGAGCCACTGCTTGGTTCTCAGCCTCCACAGGATGCAGGCAGCCAATGTTGAACTACCGAGCCCCTTGCAGAAATAAGCCACTCTAACAAATCCTCTTTTAAAATTTATTGATTTTGCTGGGTGTAGTGGCAAACGCCTTTAATCCTAGCACCCGGGAGGCAGAGCTCTGTGAGTTTGAGGCCAGCCTGCTCTACAAATCGAGTTCCAGGACAGCCAGGATTGCTACACAGAGAAATCCCATCTCAAAAGCAAAAAACAAAGCAAAAATATATTTATTCTATCAGTTCTGTTTTTCTAGAGAATTCTAATATAGTATCTTCCTAGATACAGTCTAGAATCACTCAAATAAATACATAAACATATTCTTCCCCTGACCCAGACATGACAGGAAAATTCTGTGTACTTGTAACACATCATTTTATATCAGTTCATTAACATCTGCTTTATTCTATAGCTCGGGAATACTCCAATCCACAGACCGGCTGTGTATCAGTCAGGTTTCTGGGTATCAACCAGTCATTGAGATTGGTTGCACACAAATATGCATCAGAAGCATACCAAAAGGAGTGTTTGTTCCCCCTTTGTACATGTGTGGGTGAACTGAAGTGGCTGACTTGGGTCACAGGTCTGTAGCTGGGCTGAGGCAGCTTTGTTTTTTGGAGGGGTAGGGGATACTGGGCTCTGTTGTTCTCATGGGGATGCTGACACACAAGTGAGCACACTGACTCTGCTCATGTCACACCCACAAATATCTTATTAGCCATCACATGACAGCTTACCTGGATAGACCCATAGTCAGGAAGGAAAGACATTTTCCTTATGCACCCTGGTACCCCAAGAAGGCTATAGATGCCTTAATATTGCTTCAGGGAGCTGATGTCTCAATAGTTCAATTTACCACAACATAGATTTTATTTTACCAGCTGTTTATGGATGGATACTAAATTCATTTTTCACCTTTTGCATATTAATATGAGTTAAGTTAATCCTGACTCTGAACTCCCAACCCACCAAAGTAATGAAAATTCACCCTATCATTATTGGGACAGGCATTTGCCTCTATGTGGTGCCTCGATGCTAGGATTACATGCAAATTAGATGCCAAAGAAGCCCTTTGGTTCTCTGTTACTGTTCTCCACGGGCAACCAATGAGTCAGGGTCCAAGGCACATGATCTTTTTAGGACCCATGATGCTATGATTTCTGGGTTATAGGACCTGAGCTTCAAGTTCAGTCCGCAATAATAGTAATTCTTTCCATAGGTACAATGATCTAACTTAGATGTATGCTAACAAAAGCAGATTATTACTTGTTTATTTTTAAAGGCTTATCTTATTATTTTAAATTATGTGTCTGTGTGTGAGTATGCGCACATGAATACCACTGCCCATGAAGCCGAGATGTTGGTTTGCCTCTGAAGCTGGAATTATGGGTAATTGAGAGCTGCCAACATGAAAGCTAGGAATCGAACTCAGGTTGTCTGCAATGCCAATGTGCTTTCTTAATTGCTGAGCCATCTCTCAAGTCTCAAAAATAGAATAGTAAAAACAATGCATTACATGTTTGTGTTTTTTTTTTTTATTTTTTTATTTTTTTTATTTTTTATTTTTTATTTTTTATTTTTTTTTTATATTTAAAAATTTCCATCTCCTTCCCTCCTCCTCCCCCTCCCTCCCCTCCTCCTCCCCCCTTCCCTCCCCTCCTTCTCCCCCTTCCCTCCCCTCCCCTCCACCCATACCTCCCCTCCCTCCCTCTCAAGGCCAAGGAGCCATCAGGGTTCCCCACTCTATGCTAAGACCAAGGTCCTCCCAACTCCCCCCAGGTCCAGGAAGGTGATCGACCAAGCTGAGAAGGCTCCCACAGAGCCCGTCCATGAAGAACAATCAGAGCCCAGCGCCATTGTCCTTTGCTTCTCAGTCAGCCTCCGCTGTTGGCCACAGTCAGAGAGCCGGGTTTGGTCGCATGATCCATCAGTCCCATTCCAACTGGAGTTGGTGATCTCCCATTAGTTCTGTCCCACCGTTTCCATGAGTGAACGCACCCCTCTCGTTCCTTTCTCCCTCATGTTCTCGCTCCTTCTGCTCCTCATCGGGACCTTGGGAGCTCAGTCCAGTGCTCCAATGTGGGGCTCAGTCACCTTCCCCATCTGTCGCCCGCTGGAGGTTCCCTCACGGTCCTGACTTTCTTTCTCCTGTTCTCTCTCCTTCTGCTCCTCATCAGGACCTTGGGAGCTCAGTCCGGTGCTCCAAAGTGGGGCTCTGTCATTTTCTTCGTCTATCGTCAGGTGGAGGTTCTTCTTATTATCTTCTCAAGGATCCCAAACTTATAGGCTCGATGTCCTTTAATCATGGCTAGAAACCGAATATGAGTGAGTACATCCCATGTTCATCTTTATGGGTCTGGGTTACCTCACTCAGAATAGTGTTTTCTATTTCCATCCATTTGCCTGCAAAATTCAAGATGTCATTGTTTTTTACCGCTGAGTAGTATTCTAGCATGTATATATTCCACAGTTTCTTCATCCATTCTTCCACTGAAGGGCATCTAGGCTGTCTCCAGGATCTGGCTATTACAAATAATGCTGCTATGAACATAGATGAGCATATGCTTTTGTTGTATGATTGGGCATCTCTTGGGTAGATTCCCAATAGTGGAATTGCTGGGTCCTGGGGTAGGTTGATCCCGAATTTCCTGAGAAACCGCCACACTGCTTTCCAAAGTGGTTGCACAAGTTTGCATTCCCACCAGCAATGGATGAGTGTGCCCCTTACCCCACAACCTCTCCAGCAAAGGTTATTATTGGTGTTTTGGATTTTAGCCAATCTGACAGGTGTAAGATGATATCTCAAAGTTGTTTTGATTTGCATTTCCCTGATAGCTAGGGAGGTTGAGCATGACCTTAAGTGTCTTTTGGCCATTCGAACTTCTTCTGTTGAGAATTCTCTGTTCAGTTCAGTGCCCCATTTTTTAATTGGGTTAATTGGCATTTTACCGTCTAGTCTCTTGAGTTCCTTATATATTTTAGAGATCAGACCTTTGTCAGTTGCAGGGTTGGTGAAGATCTTTTCCCAGTCAGTAGGCTGCCTTTGTGTCTTAGTGACAATGTCCTTTGCTTTACAGAAGCTGCTCAACTTCAGGAGGTCCCATTTATTCAATGTTGCCCTTAAAGTCTGTGCAGCTGGGGTTATGCATAGGAAACGGTTCCCTGTGCCCATTTGTTGTAGAGTACTTCCCACTTTCTCCTCTATCAAGCTCAATGTGTTCAAATTAATACTGAGGTCTTTAATCCATTTGGACTTGAGTTTTGTGCATGGTGATAGATATGGATCTACTTTCATTCTTCTACAGGTTGACATCCAGTTATGCCAGCACCATTTGTTGAAGATGCCCTCTTTCTTCCATTGTGTACTTTTGGCTCCTTTATCAAAAATCAGGTGTTCATAGGTTTGTGGTTTAAGATCCGGGTCTTCTATACGATTCCATTGGTCAACTTCTCTGTTATTATGCCAATACCAAGCCGTTTTCAATACTGTAGCTTTGTAATAGAGTTTGAAGTCAGGGATGGTAATGCCTCCAGAAGTACCTTTATTGTATAAGATTTTTTTGGCTATCCTGGGTTTCTTGTTTTTCCATATAAAGTTGATTATTGTCCTCTCAATCTCTGTGAAGAATTTTAATGGGACCTTGATTGGGATTGCATTGAATCTATAGATTGCTTTTGGTAGAATTGCCATTTTTACTATGTTGATCCTCCCAATCCACGAGCAGGGGAGATCCTTCCATTTTCTGGTATCCTCTTCAATTTCTTTTTTCAAAGACTTAAAGTTCTTGTCAAATAAATCCTTCACTTCCTTGGTTAGCGATACTCCCAGATATCTTATGCTATTTGTGGCTATTGTGAAAGGTGATACTTCTCTGATTTCCCTCTCTGCTTCCTTATCCTTTGTGTATAGGAGGGCGACTGATTTTTTGGAGTTGATCTTGTATCCTGCCACGTTACTGAAGGAGTTTATCAGCTGTAGGAGTTCTTTGGTGGAGTTTTTGGGGTCGCTTATGTATACTATCATATCATCTGCAAATAATGGAAGTTTAACTTCTTCCTTTCCAAATTGAATCCCCTTGATTCCCTTATGTTGTCTTATTGCTATTGCTAGAACTTCAAGCACTATATTGAAGAGATAAGGAGAGAGTGGACAGCCTTGTCGTGTTCCTGAATTTAGTGGGATAGCCTTGAGTTTCTCTCCGTTTAATTTGATGTTAGCTGTCGGCTTGCTGTAAATAGCTTTTATTATATTTAGGAATGACCCTTGTATCCCTAATCTCTCCAAGACCTTTATCATAAAAGGGTGCTGAATTTTGTCAAATGCTTTTTCAGCATCTAATGAGATGACCATATGGTTTTTTTCCTTCAGTTTGTTTATATGATGGATTACATTAATAGATTTTCGTATGTTGAACCAGCCCTGCATCTCTGGGATGAAGCCTACTTGATCGTAATGGATAATTTTTCTAATGTGTTCTTGGATTCGGTTTGCCAGTATTTTATTGAGAATTTTTGCGTCAATGTTCATGAGTGAGATTGGCCTGTAATTCTCTTTCTTGGTTGAGTCTTTGTGTGGTTTAGGTATCAGGGTAACTGTAGCTTCATAGAAGGAATTTGGCAGTGACTCTTGTGTTTCTATATTATGAAATACCTTAAGGAGTATAGGTATTAGGTCTTCTTGGAAGTTCTGGTAGAATTCCGCATTGAAACCATCTGGTCCTGGGCTCTTTTTGGTAGGGAGGTTTCTGATAACAGTTTCTAATTCTTCGCGACTAACAGGACGATTTAGAGCATTTACCTGGTCCTGGTTTAACTTTGGTATATGGTATTTATCTAAAAAACTGTCCATTTCTTTTACATTTTCCAATTTTGTGGCATACAGGCTTTTGTAGTAAGATCTAATGATTTTCTGAATTTCCTCTGTGTCTGTGGTTATGTCCCCCTTTTCATTTCTGATCTTGTTAATTTGCGTGTTCTCCCTCTGCCGTTTGATTAGTTTGGCTAAGGGTTTGTCAATCTTGTTGATTTTCTTCAAGAACCAGCTTCTTGTTTCATTGATTCTTTGGATTGTTTTCTGTGTTTCTATTTTGTTGATTTCTGCCCTCAGTTTGATTATTTCCAGTCTTCTACTTCTCCTAGGTGAGTCTGCTTCTTTTTTTCCAGAGCTTTCAGGTGTGCTGTTAAGTCACCAATGAGTGCTTTCTCCGTTTTCTTTAAGTGGGCACTTAGTGCTATGAACTTTCCTCTTAGCACTGCTTTCATTGTGTCCCATAGGTTTGAGTATGTTGTGTCTTTGTTTTCATTAAATTCAAGAAAGACTTTAATTTCTTTCTTTATTTCTTCCTTGACCCAGGTGTGGGTCAGTAGTTGACTGTTCAGTTTCCATGAGTTTGTGGGCCTTCTGGGGGTAGCATTGTTGTTGAATTCTAATTTTAATCCATGGTGATCCGATAAGACACAGGTGGTTACTAATATTTTTTTGTAACTGTGGAAGTTTGCTTTGTTACCAAGTATATGGTCAATTTTCGAAAAGGTTCCATGAGCCGCAGAGAAGAAGGTATATTCTTTCCTATTTGGGTGGAATGTTCTATAGATGTCTGTTAAGTCCATTTGGTTCATTACCTCCATTAAGTCTTTCAATTCTCTGTTAGGTTTCTGTCTGATTGACCTGTCCATTGGTGAGAGAGGAGTGTTGAAGTCTCCAACTATTAGTGTGTGTGGTTTGATGGCTGCCTTGAGTTCTAGAAGTGTTTCTTTTACATAAGTGGGAGCTTTTATATTAGGGGCATAGATATTCAGGATTGAGACTTCATTCTGAAGGATTTTTCCTGTTATGAGTATAAAGTGTCCCTTTCCATCTCTTCTGATTGATTTTAGTTTGAAGTCAACTTTGTTGGAAATTAGTATGGCCACACCCGCTTGTTTCTTAGGGCCATTTGCTTGATAAACCTTTTCCCAACCCTTTACTCTGAGTAGGTGCCTGTCTTTGTGGTTGAGGTGTGTTTCTTGTAAACAGCAAAATGTTGGATTCTGTTTTCGTATCCAGTCTCTTAGCCTGTGCCTTTTTATAGGTGAATTGAGTCCATTGATATTCAGTGATATTAATGACCAGTGGTTGTTAACTTCAGTCATTTTTAGTAGTAGAGTTTGTGTGTTTCCCTTCTTCTAGTTGTGCTGGTGAAGGGTCACTAGATGCTTGAGTTATTGTCGGCGTTGTTGGACTCCTTGGTTTGTGATTTTCCTTCTATTACTTTCTGCAAGGCTGGATTTGTGGCTGCGTATTGTTTAAATCTGTTTTTGTCCTGGAATATCTTGTTTTCTCCATCAATGGTGAATGCAAGCTTTGCTGGGTATAATAGTCTAGGCTTGCATCCATGTTCCCTAAGTGTCTGTAGCACATCTATCCAAGCTCTTCTGGCTTTCATGGTTTCCACTGAGAAATCAGGTGTAATTCTGATAGGTTTCCCTTTATATGTTACTTGGCCTTTTTCCTTTGCAGCTCTTAATATCTGTTCTTTATTCTGTATGTTTTGTGTTTTGATTATTATATGGCGTGGGGATGCTTTCTTTTGATCCAGTCTATTTGGTGTTCTGTAGGCTTCTTGTACCTTCATAGGAACATCCTTCTTTAGGTTGGGGAAGTTTTCTTCTATAATTTTGTTGAATATGTTTTCTGGGCCTTTGAGTTGTAATTCTTCTCCTTCTTCTACCCCAATTATTCTTAGGTTTGGTCTTTTCATGGTGTCCCAGATTTCCTGAATGTTTTGTGTTAAGAATTTGTTAGATTTGTTTAGTTCTTTAATCTGTGAGTTTATTTCCTCTATAGTATCTTCAGAGTCCGAGATTCTTTCTTCCATCTCTTGTATTCGGTTGGAAATACTTGTCTCTGAAGTTTCTGTTCGTTTACTCAGAGTTTCCATTTCCAGTCGTCCCTCAGATTGTGTTTTCTTCAATACCTCCATTTCATTATCAGGTCTTGTACTGTTTCCCTTACCTGTTTGATTGCTTTTTCTTGTTTTTCTTGTTTTCTTGGGTATCTTTGAGAGATTTATTTATTTCGTCTACCTTTTTGTTTGTCATCTCCATTTCTTTATGGCAGTTTTTTACCTCCTGTTTAAGGTCCTCTATTATTTTCATAAAGTACTGTTTAATGTCGGTTTCTTCTATATCTTCTGGGGTAGGGTGTTCAATTCTTGTTGTTTCGGGATGTCTGGCTTGTGGTGATGTCATGTTGCCTTTCATGTTGTTGGAGGAGCTCCTGCATTGGCGCCTGCCCATCTCTTCCCCAAAGAACGATGGATCCTCCTGCAGACCCAAAGAACGATGGATCCTCCTGCAGACTGTCAGGTCCCCTTGCAGGCCAAGCAGCTCTCAGACAAAGGCCTACCTTGCTCCGGGCAGTCAAATGAAGGAGGGGACCTCCCACCGGCCTGGGTGCACTCAATTCCAGGTCCCCAGAGCCCAAACAGGCTGAGCTGTGGGATTTTGTGGCCCCAAAGACGGGAGGATGAGGCAGGGGGAGGGGGGGAGGATTCTGGGTGCAAGCTGGGAAGGGACAGGAAGAGAGAGGCAGTATCGGGGAGAATAACCCCTGCAGGAAGAGCAGGAAGTGTGCTGGTGGCAGGGGGAGTTGTGGAGAGTCGGTGGTCCCTCTCCGGGCAGCTGCCGCGGTTCGGGCACTCACTCCTCACTCACCCCAGAGAAGGATGGATCCTCCTGCAGACTGTCAGGTCCCCTTGCAGGCTAAGCAGCTCTCAGACAAAGGCCTACCTTGCTCCGGGCAGTCAAATGAAGGAGGGGACCTCCCACTGGCCTGGGTGCACTCAATTCCAGGTCCCCAGAGCCCAAACAGGCTGAGCTGTGGGATTTTGTGGCCCCAAAGACGGGAGGATGAGGCAGGGGGAGGGGGGAGGATTCTGGGTGCAAGCTGGGAAGGGACAGGGAGAGAGAGGCGGTATCCGGGGAGAATAACCCCTGCAGGAAGAGCAGGAAGTGTGCTGGTGGCAGGGGGAGTTGTGGAGAGTCGGTGGTCCCTCTCCGGGCAGCTGCCGCGGTTCGGGCACTCACTCCTCACTCACCCCAAAGAACGATGGATCCTCCTGCAGACTGTCAGGTCCCCTTGCAGGCTAAGCAGCTCTCAGACAAAGGCCTACCTTGCTCCGGGCAGTCAAATGAAGGAGGGGACCTCCCACCGGCCTGGGTGCACTCAATTCCAGGTCCCCAGAGCCCAAACAGGCTGAGCTGTGGGATTTTGTGGCCCCAAAGACGGGAGGATGAGGAAGGGGGAGGGGGGGAGGATTCTGGGTGCAAGCTGGGAAGGGACAGGGAGAGAGAGGCGGTATCCGGGGAGAATAACCCCTGCAGGAAGAGCAGGAAGTGTGCTGGTGGCAGGGGGAGTTGTGGAGAGTCGGTGGTCCCTCTCCGGGCAGCTGCCGCGGTTCGGGCACTCACTCCTCACTCACCCCAAAGAACGATGGATCCTCCTGCAGACAAGTACAGAGATTTTTAAGCTTATTATATCATTCAAAATCTATGAGGGAAAGTAGAACAATACTCCTATTTTTCAGAAGCAAAAGCAAGACTTGGGCTATGACCTGTTTATGGTCCACTGAGTTAAACTGGTTCAATTAGAAGAGCTGGCACATTCCATGGCCATTCTACAATACTTTCTTTTCTGCTCTACAAAGAAAGAAAACATATCCAGGACAAAGAATAGAGAAAGAAGACATATTGGTTATTTTTGGCGAAATGCCCGACATCACAGCTTGTGGGAGGAAGTGTTTACCCTGCCTGGCTCATGATTTCAGAAGGTCTCAGTATATCAGTATATATGAATTGAAGTTTGTGGCCACAGGAGCCTGTGGCACAGACTCACCATCATGGTGACCAGGAAACAGAGCTCCAACCCCCAGTCACTCACTTCTGCTAGACAGTTCCCAGTGCCTCCTAAAGTTGTGCTACCCTTTGGAAAATGGATGTGTCCTGTGGTTCTCAACCTATGGGTTGTGACTCCTTTAAGGGTTAAATGACCCTTTCATAGGGTTTGCCTAAAAAGGGTGGGAGACACAATATTTGCGTTATGATTCATAACAGTAGCAAAATTATAGGTTTTTTTCTCTTTTGGCTCTTTTGGGGGGGGCTCTCACCACCCAGCTCTCAAATAAATCACACATAGAGGCTGACTATTACTTATGAATGCCCTGCCTTAGTTTGACTTGTTTCTTGCCAGCTTTTCTCATCCTCAAATTCCCCTCTATCTTTTGCCTTTGGGCTTTTATCTTTCTCTATTTCTGTAAACTTTTCTTTACTTCTTCTCCATGTCTGGCAGTGTAGCTGGTGGCTGGCACACCATGTCCTCCTCTTCTGGTCTCTTGTTCTTCCCCCTTTCTTCTCAGAGTTCTCCTCCTATTTATTCTGTCTGTCTGCCAGCCCCGCCTGTCCTGTCCCCTGCCTCGCTATTGTTCCGCGCTTTATTAGACTATCAGGTGTTTTAGACAGGCAAAGAATCACAGCTTCACAGAGTTAAACAAATGCAGCATAAAGGAATACAACACATCTTTGCATCATTAAACAAATGTTCCACAGCATAAATGAATGCAACACATCTTAAGATAATATTCTACAACAATAGTTATGAAATACCAATGAAATAATTTGATGGTTGGAGGTCACCACAACATGAGGAACTGTATTAAAGGGTCACAGCATTAGGAAGATTGGGAGCCATTGATTTAAAACATGATCATTGCTGAAGATATCACAAACTTTAGTTGCCGGGCATAGACGAATTTAGCTGTAATCTTCCTCCTGCTGGCTGGCTTTTACAGTAGTGGGAGGTCCAGGCTATTGGGGAAGCATCACCTGTCCTATTCTGTTGTTGACCCTACATGCTACATTATCTACTTTGTAGCATGATTAATAAAAACTGAGAGACAGAAATTGTGGTTCATCCTGAAGGCCAGAAAAGCAAAACACTGAGCCACTGGCTCTTACCTCTATCTCAGTCTGAAATGGCGATCCTGCCTCCAAGAATCCTCAGAATGAGACTGTTTCTGAGAGCTATATCCTCCCGTATTATATTCCTCTCTAGTGCTGGGATTAAAGGAGTGCCCCACTACTGCCCTGTTTCAATGGCAAACTAGTGTGGCTATTGGGATTAAAGGTGTGTGCCACCACTGCCTGGTCTGTCAGGCTGATCAGTGTGGCTGTTTTACTCTCTGATCTTCAGGTCAACTTTATTTATTAAAATACAAATGAAATCTCACTATACTACCTGCCAAGAAAGATGCTACTGCTTCAGTAGTGGCACAGCTGTGAGGAGGTGGCCAGCCACTTTCTGATTGGATTTGAGACCTGCTTTACAGGAGCGAATTCATGCCTGGTCCTGTGAAGCCAAGCAGAAGCCCATGTCTGGGGGCGTGGGGGGTCATAGGCCCTAGAAGGGAGGCTACTGTTGTTGTTTTGCTAAATGAATATGATGTGTTTATCAAACTGACGTCTAAATGTTTGTGTTTATACCTATTGATTCCTGATGTTGTGGTCAGAAAAGCGTCATTCTGTAGTGGGTGGCAGTTACTTTGGAGAGCAATAACTGGTCTAAGTGTTGAGGGTAAGTGGCTGTTGAATGGTCAGCCCTAAATGGGACATCTCTGAAGTGGAAGGAACAGTGCAGAAAGGGTGGGAAGATTTTAAGACCTGGAGGACGAGGTAAGGTGTGTGGAGTGCTGTCTGGGAATGACGCAGACAGCACATCTCTCATTGGCCATGATTACCTGCGCAAGACTGAGCCTTTCAGCATTCCATGTGGATGAGGGAAGGGCTCTTAAGGTCCTACACCTCTCTGAGATCTCTGAGGATCTGTGTATTCTTCATGGTTGCTGCTGGAAGAGAGAGGAGAGAGAGAGAGAAAGAGAGAGAGAGAGAGAGAGAGAGAGAGTTTCTTTAGTGATATAGCCTTTATTAACTTGACCGTGTTCCTGTAAGTAACCCTAATTAACTCAGGTCACACAGATATCAAAGAAGACATGAAGGGAAACTATTGGGAAAAGGAAGGAGACCAGAGTGAGTGGTGGGAGGGTAATGGGAGATGAGCCTGATCCAAGCATATTGTGTACATGCATGAAAATGTCAAAGTGAAATCCACTGTTATGTATAATTAATATACACTAATAAAAACTTAAAAAATTGAAACAAAATTGTCCCATGAGCCTTTTAGATTCAAACAATAACAGATGAGCTAGCAGATATTAAACCTACATTCACGAGGAGCAAAGCAAAGGAAGACGGGCTGGGAGCTGGATCCTATCTGATAGCACAGTTTGAGATGGATTCTGGAGGTGGGGCTTGGGTATGGAATGGAATAAGGCTCTGCTATGATCAAACAGTTGTGTATTCACATTGAACAAAAGCCTCCTGATGCACCAAGGAGTTGTTTGGATGGGGCTGGAGAGACGGCTCAGTGGCTAAGAGCATTGGCTGCTCTTGCGCAGGACTTGTGTTCAGTTTCCAGCAACAACATGGCAGCTACAACATTCAGTTCTAGGGAATCTGGTGCCTTCTTTTGGCCACGTTTGATACATATGTGATGCTCATATGTACATGACAAGAAAGTCACACACACATAAGAAATAACTTTAAAAAAAGCAGTGTCTTGGTGTGGGACAATGGTCTGTATTCTGTCAATTATATTTTAAATAAATGCTGATTGCTAGTAGTCAGGCAGGAAGTAGAGGCGGGTCAATGAGAACAGGAGAATTCTGGGAAGAAGGAAGCCCATTCCTCTGCAGTCCTGACTCAGCCACAGAAGAAGCAAGATGTGACTGCCTCGCTGAATAAGGTACCGAGGCACGTGGCTAACATAGGCAAGAATAATGGGCTAATATAAGTTATAAGAGTTAATAAGAAGCCTGAGCTAATGGGCCAATCAGTTTATAACTAATGTAGACCTCTGTGTGATTTCCTTGGGACTTAACGATAATGGGAACCAGGCAGGACAGAAACCCCAACAACAGTGTCTTGGTTTTGATTCAGAGCAGAGTAGAAATTATGTTAATGGAAGGCTCTGAGGGATGGACACAGTCACTTCAAGGTTTTTGATGAAAGAATGGACCAGAACAAGGAACAGAACACATATTAAATAAAAACATTTAATGTCATCCTTAATTCATTGCAGTTTATCTTCTACACAGTAGCATAGAAAAAAAATACATTTGCAGCAGGGAAAATCTTCCTCTGGTTGTCATGATGGAAACATTGATGTCACAGTGTGATTACATTATTGATTCTGTGCGTGTGTATATGTGTGTGTGCGTGCACACATGTGTGTGACACACAAGGACAGCTTGTGGGGGTTGGTTCTGGTCTTCTACCATGGGGGTCCTGGGGAGAGAACATGGATCTTCAGGCTTGGCAGCAGACAGCCGCTGAGCCACCTTGCCAGCCCTAATGCAGAGATTTAAAAATTGCTCACCGCCTCCTATTTAGCCTCATTAGTAGACTGAGAGCTATCAAGCCTAGAGAAAGGATAGTCTGTGGAAATTTCAAATAGCTAATGAAAAAGAACTATAATTTTCTGGGCATTTTATGGGTGGGCTACTTTATAAAGCATTCTGTCTGACTACCTACACTAATTATTAGGAACTTTATATTAGATATTCACAGTTGACACAGTTTTACAAAATGTCATAAAATTTAAAGTCAATAATAAGTCCAAAGCCATACAGACAAAACACAGTGGGAGTTAAAATAGGGAATTAAGCTCAGAGATGTTTGAATGTCAGGTCCGTAAAAATTAAGAAAAATTATTAGTATGTGTATGTGTGCCTGAAAATATGCGCACCATGTGTACTCAGGTGCCTGCAGGGGGCAGAAGAGGGTGCCTGGTACCCTGGAGCTGGAGTTAACAAGCAGTTGTGAGCCAACTGCCGTAGATGTTGGGAACCAGCTCAGGTCCTCTGCAAGAGCAGTACGCGCTCCTACTGCTGAGCCACCTCCCCAGCTCTCTAAGTAGTCTTAAAATGAGCAATGTACACTGTTCCCTGGAAGTCTCTGGAATTTAAACCTGTGTTACCTGAATTTTAGATGGGAAGGCTTTTAGGTTTGCAAAGCAAAGCAAGTTTGGGTGCATTCTCCCCACCCGTCACTAGGTGGAGTCAGCGCACTGATAAGCTATGCAGGCTTGGGGAGCGAACAGCATTTATTCTAGGAAGTCAGGGAGTCAGGAAGGCTGGTTTTGATTAAAGTGCTAAAAAGCTCACTCCCTCTGACAGCTGGCTTTATTTCTTTTCTGGATAATGTAGACGAGGAAGATGAGCGGTCTCTGGAGGTGTAGAGAATTGCTAGAGCCAAGAGCTATGTGGGGCAAACGCACGATCAACGAATTCTGTTCTTTCCCAGGTTAGTCCTAATGATCCAGTGTGTGGCTGGGCTGTGGGCTGGGGAAGCAGAACACATCACCACCCTGCCCGGTGTGCTCTGCCGCCTTCCGCACTTCAACCTTTCCCATTACATAACGCTGAGCACACCTCGGGGTTCTGCCTGAAACAGCGGAAATGAAGAGGGTAGTGCTAATACGGTAGCATTTGTGCGCACAACTCCACGGTTTTGTGCTCAACTTCACTTGCACTTAGCCTTGAGGTGGTGGACCCTCTCACAGGGGACAGAGCTTCCTTAATCAAAGAACTTAGGACAAGGAGAAGCAATAAGGGTGGGACGGTTGGGCTGCCCTTCCTCCATCCAGCAGTCTTTACAGAAGTCAGAGCTCTCTAGAGAAATGAGTCAGCCTCAGCCTCTCTCTCTCTCTCCTCTTCCTTCTTCCCTCCCCCTCTCCATCTGTGCTTTCCATATCTATCATACCGCCCATCCATCTATCACCCATCGCTATATAATTATCCATCTACTTCTCTATTATTGATCTCTCATTTGTCATAGTTAGCTAATTCTTCTACCTGTCTATCTGTCTATCTGTCTGTCTATCTATCTATCTATCTATCTATCTATCTATCTATCTATCTATCTATCTATCATCCATCTATTTATTCCTCTACCTACCTTTCTTTCCTTCCCTCTCTCATCTATTCCAGGATTATGGAAACTGGCACATCCAAGGCCCAGGCTACCAGGGTGCTCTTGATGTTGCAGCTTGAGTCTGAGGGCAGCCTGCTGGCAAAATGCCTCTTCTTTGAGGAATCCCAGACTTTTTTTTTAAGGCCTTCAGCTAATTAGATGAGGCTACCCACCTTACAGAGGGCACTGTCCTCCACTGCAAGTCTATTGATTTAAGTGCTAATCTTATTTTAAAACATCTTCGCAGGCACAGGCGGACGTGCTTGACAAAACGCCTGAGTATTATGGCCTAGCTAAATTGATACATAAAACTGACTGTCACAGATATGCAACAAATTCCCTACCAGGTATTGAGAAAAATGCTTTTTTTTTTTTTTTTGCTGTCTCTGCCAGGGCGTGGAGCTGTTCATCTCAACCTCTGCTCCCTCTCTCTCCTGTCCTGTCCTGGAAGTGTGATAGTGGATGGTGGTCGTTCATGTAATTAACATGCTCTAACATAAGTGTTAAAAAAGATTTATTTGTTTTTATGAGTACAAATGCTTGCTTGCGTGTGTGTATTTGTACCACATGCATGTAGGTGCTTGTAGAGGCCAGAAGAGGGCATCTGATCCTCTGGAGCTGGAATTGCAGATGGTTGTAGGCTGCCGTGTGGATGTTGGGACCTGAACTCAGGGCCTCTGCAAAAGCAACAAGTCCTCCTAAACTGCTAAGCCATCTTTCACGCCCTAGACAAGCCTTTGTGGTCCATTTTGCTCTTTGGAAATAGCCCCAGATGCCCTCACAGGTTTGCTATTCCCTTTAAAAATTCCTGAGTGCTGGCACTCTAGGTATTAGAAATATATATGCTCGGCTTCCGATGCTCTCAGTCTATATTGTAATTATAAGGTAGGACTGATGTTTCTTTTCTGGGGGAAAACTTCGAAAAGTGTTCCGTGAATAAAGTACCTTTCGCATAAGAGACGTAGCAAGTGTTGTTTTTAAAGCGGCCCCGAGATACTGTGTATGGATTTCTTCTGCATTTTAGCAATAGATGGAAGCATAGAAGAATGAAATGGCTTCCAGACCACAGGGTTCTTTAATGAGAGCCCAGGGGCCAGAACTCAGTCTTGGTCATCGTGTATTGCATCATGTGACACCATATGACCCCAGTACAGTATGGGACTGGGGGTACAGCTAGTGTGCTTGCCTGGCATGCATGAAGCCCTGGGTTTGAGCCTCCAACACCTCAAAAATAGGTACTGTTGTATACTCCTGTAATACTAGTATTCAAGAGGTGGAGGCAGGAGGATGAGAAGTTCAAAGTCCTCCTTGGCTACACAGTAAGTTTGATGCCACCCTGTGTGACTTACATGAGACCGAAACGAAAGAAAGGCACAGCGATAACGACAGGGACTCCACATTCCAGTTGTGCTGTCGTCTGTCCATCGTGAGTGTGTCTAAATAGCTTCCATTAAAGTGGCAATGTCCAGTGAAGCAATGGTTAAGACCTGAGAAAAATAGGCGAACACTGAAGTCCAGGCCTTTCCTGGGGAAGCAGAGAGGAAAAGCCTCTGCTACATCATGCAGCAAAATGTGGGAGGAAAAGTAATCAAGACTTAGGCTCCCGTGAGCCCCGGGCTTAGTAGTGTTGCTGCCCTTTCTGCGGAGACTCTATCAGCCCTATAGAGTGGATTTGTGCTCTCTGCAAATTGAGATTTCTGAGGCATACATCGCTGCAAAGTTACACACACACACACCAGCTGGGTGGGGCAACGCGTGCCTGTAATCTTAGCACTTGGGAGGTGGGAGCTGGAGGGTGGTGAGTACAAGGTCAGGCTTTATGACAAGAAAAATACCACACATGTGCACACACACACACACACACACACGCACACACACATCACACAAAAAGCAGTTTCTTCAGTGAATTCCACAAACACATCTCCATGAAGGGTCTGATTTGAAGGTAATGGGAGACTGATCTTTTGACTCATCCGTGGATCCCTGGTGCTTCTGCATACTGGCCACAAACCCCATTTAGATATTGTAGCAACTGGTGGAACCACTAGGTATGATCTTAAAACTAATATTTGGGCTCTTGGAGAATCATTCTAATACCCTAAAATTAACACCAAGGGAACTTAATCAAAACACACTCTAAATGAGAAGCTGGAAGGAAGCTGAGATCTGGAAAGGGAACCATTTACCAGAGTTGTAGCAATGAAGAAAGAGCGGCTTCATCCAGTCTTTGGCTGGATGGAAGAAAGAGTGATTTCAGGCTAACATAGGGTAAGGGTTGTGGGTGGAGCAATGGGATAATAGCCACGGTGATTATGCCCATAAGACCAGTGAGAATGTACCTATTATAGATGTTTGTTCATTGACAAAATTCAGTGCGATTCAGTTGGAAAACCCTTTTGGAGTTCCTGGGATGGGCTTCCTATTTAATAAAAATCCCTCTTCTTCATAATTCTCAGAGCAATCCTATCTAAGATGGTTGCAGTGGAGATTAAGCTCCAGCAACCCATGTTCTTAGACCCATCATAAATCACAGCTTATTTGCCTTCCTTTTGTCAGAAACATGAGTTTGCCACCACAGGATTTCTCCATGCTATACGTCATTCAGGGGATATTGTCCAGCATGATCTCAGGTTCGTATGAGAGCACAGCATTACTCAATTTACAAGCAACCTAGGTCCAATCACTTAGATCTTGTCTAGAGACATCATGATAGACCTGGGGTGTGAATGATGAAAATCAAGACAGCACATCTTAGAGCATTCTGTTGTTATCTTCTCTACCCGACAAAAACGCACCCATCCTCTGGGTGCTGTCATAATTCAGAGATTGTATACAGTTCATCAGAGACGGCCACATAAATAGGATGTGGGGAAGAGCACAGCATAGGCTGGGCTGATGTCTCTGTAGGTAAAGCATTTGCTGTGCAAGAAAGAAGACCTGAGTTTGGAGCCCCCATAAGTCACATCAACCCAGGTGCAGCAATGCGTCTGTACTCCAGTGTTCTACAGTGAGATGGGAATTTCTGGAAGCTCACCAGCCAGCTAGGTTTGTACACACCGACAGACAACATAGAGACCTTGCCTCAAGCAAGGCGGGAGAATGCTTTTTATCTTTGACCTCCATACATGCACCGTGACACACTTGTACCTATACTCACATACATGAACACAAATACACATATACATGTCACACACACATTCAGCGGTGGTTTGAAAGAAAATGGCCCCTAAAGGGAGTGGTGCTATTGAGAGGTGTGGCCTTGTTGGAGGAAGTGTGTCTCTGTGGGGGTGGGCTTTGAGGTCTCCTGTGCTCAAGCTACACCCAGTGAGACAGTCTACTTCCTGTTGCCTGTGGGATCAAGATGTAGCCCCGTCTCAATTCTCAGCTCCTTCTCCAGTACCATGTCTGCCTTCATGCTGCCTTACCATGCCATGATGACAGTAGACTAAACCTCAGAAACTGTAAGCCACCCTAATGAAACGTCTTTCTTTAGAAGAGTTGCCAATGTCATGGTGTCTCTTCATAGCAATAGAAACCCTAAGACACATCCAAACAAAGGCAGACTAGCTTTGTCAGATACAAACACTAGCAGTGTGACCTTGGACACTCTCCTAAAGTTTTTACAGCTGGGCCCAGATTCTCATCTTGAAGATGTAAAAATGATACTGACAGTGGCGGCGCTGTTGTGAAGTCAAATGAAACTCCCCAGAAGTCATTAGTAAAATTCCTTGTGTGCCATTTCCCTCAACCAACATTGGTGAACAGGTTCCTTTTGTCTATGTTTGAACTTGCAGCCATTTGTGATACTCTAATTTGTATCTGTTTTACATGGAATGAAGAGGCAAGTGGTGGCACCAGTCTGTCTGAATGGGCAGCTGCTTAGCTGGCAATAACAAGCTTCTTACTAAGGAAGGGATTGGAGAACGGGTATGGAAGAGTCCTGAAAGACATTACCTCTGATGTTTGGCTTGTTTATTAAACCCGCTGAGCTCACTACTGTGGAAATATGAGTGATTTATCTGTTCAATAACCCCCACCAACTTGCCTCTGTGGAGCCATTGCCTCCTAAGAACTGGTTTCCCTAATGGTGCTCCACTTGTTCCCATTCCTCATACTCTGGTCTATTCAGAACAACCTCCTTCCAGTTTTCAAAGCTATATCTTAGTTTATTTCAGCTACTGTAGCAAACTACCCCAGCCTGGGTATTTTATAAAGAATGGGAATTTATCTCTCACTGTGGTGGATGCTGGTGAGTCTAAGGTGAATGTGCCAGCAGATCTGATATCTGGGGAGGGTTTGCCCTGTTTCCACCTTGATACCTTGTGGTGTCTTCTGGAGCAGTTGGGAGCCGTGTCTTCAGACAGTAGAAGAGACTGAGGATGGAACTCACTCCTTCAATCCCTTGAGTAAATACAAATGATAGTGTCTTCTAATACCATCACCTTGGCTATGAAGTGCTAGCATGTCATTTCTGGAGGGACACAAGGGTCCAGTTTCTATATGACCTCACCAACACTTACTGGTTGTTAGTTTGGGTTGGTGGTGCTGGCACTTTGGAGACAGTGTTTCAAGTAGCCTTGACTAGCTTGGAACTTGCATTGGAGCCTGGGATGATTTTGAACTTCCTGATCTTGTAGCCTCTAACTTCGGAATAATGGTGCGTACTGCTGGGGAATCAGACAGGCTGTTTGTTTATTTGTTTTTGTTCGTCAGGCAAACGCTGTACTCACTTCACCCTCACCGAAGCCCCAGGCCACTTCCCTTGCAGTTTTTGATCACAGCAGGTGTGACATTGTGTGACATTGTGTGACATTGTAGCTCCTGGCACTTTTGATTTGCATTTCTGATGACTAATGATGTTGAGCACCTTTTATAGGCTGATTTGCCATTTGGATGTGTTCTTCTCCCCAAGTTCTTTACTCAAATTTCAATTAGTGTGCCTATCTCTGCCACTTCCTTTTTTTCCCTGTTGTCACTGAAGAAGAAGGAACAGGGTTTCTCTTCCTGCAGCTGCATCATTCAAAAGATCACTTCTCGTGCTTCTGACTGCTTGTTGGTAAATCAGTTCAGGCCTCCTTGCTCCTGGAGGTGGGAAATAGTGATTCAAGGTTCAGAGCAAGAAATAAAGGGACAGGCATTCAGCTGGGTGCGGTGGCTCGTGCAATAACGCACTACTCAAGGGGGTGAGAGGAGAAGAGGGCCACGAGTTCGAAGACAACCTGGGCTGCACAGACACTTTCTTAAAAGGAAAACCAAAACAAAAAACAAACCCACAGCGATCAAACAGACAGACAGACAGAACCGTTCCCAGTAATATCCTTGGAGGCTATATATGTGCTTTTGAGACAGGCCTTCACTATGGGGTTCAGGCTGGCCTGGAATATACAATGCTCTTGCTTTGGACCCCAGTAACAGGATTGCAGGTATGTGGCAGGATATCCCACTCAAAAACAATCGCTCTGACCAAATTCATGTCTGGTTCGCTTATGCAAACAGTAATTCACCCTGTGACTAGAAAGTGACTTTCGAGTTCACTAGTTCAGCGCCAATCTTTTATAGACAGGGCCTCTCAGGGTCTGCAAAGGTAAAGTAATTTTGACCAATAATATTCTAGCTTAAAACGATGCTTTCCAGTGCCTGGTTTAGAGGCAGACATGACAATGTGTACCTGTAGTCTCAGCAATTGGGACGTGAAGGCAGGAGGAACGGTGAGTGGGAAGGAGGCCTGGACTGTGTGAGACCCCATCTCAGAAAACCAAGGATAAAGAAACAGAAATTAAAATCAACTTCCTGCTGTATGCGCCACTGTGGCTGGCTGTCAAAGCACACCCTCTTGTTTTGTTGTCGGCGGGGAAGAGGCACTCGGTAGAGGCAAGAGCTGCCTTTTCTCCTTTCTTCACAACAGTGGCAGGTTCAAGGTGAAAACTTGAGAGTTTGTATCAAGTTTACTATGTGGATGGTTGTCCAGGCCTTGGGGGCGGGGCGGACACTTTTGCTGAATGCATGCAAGCAAGGTCATCATGTGCTCTGTGCTTTGCCCAGGGAAGAATATTGGTTTTGCAACATTCTGACACCAGCCGGCAGGTGTGACTGCTTCTATGGGATGGGGTCATGGCCAGGATCGCTAGCGGACAGGTGGGGCAGCTCTCAGTACAGAATACTGTTCTCAACTCTATGCAGGTGACTTGGCTGTTGTATATGTTCCTGTCATCCTGATGGGAATCACAGAAGAGACAAGCTTTTAGGCTCATCTATGAAGGAATCTTTATGTTGTTAACCGAGGAGAGAAATACAAAAATACGACGCTTCGCTTCACAGCGACGGGAGCATCAAGGGGCTCCTGTAGCGTTGCAGGTGTTCCATTCTCCAGCCTTCCTTCTCATTTTCCACAACCTTTGTTATGTAGAATTTAACAGGATGAAGAAGCCAAGTCTGCAGAAACATCCCCACTTAGTAAACGAAGCTGTCTGTTCCCCTGCGGAGAGGCGAGATTTGCTCCTTTTACTGAGCGTTTGAAGGGTCAGTCTTGAGACTCTGAAAGGCTTTGCCACGCAAGCGCAGATCCCATTGTGATGCACTGATTATTAAAACCCTTGCACTCCCTGTGGCTCACAGGATAAGCCCAAATGTCATACCTGGAAATCTTTCTTTTATTCAAGTGCACTATAAATATGTAAATGAATTTAGTAATCAAACCGTTATCCTTGTTACTCCTAGCGCTCTCCTGTGCATTTCCTCTCTGCCTACCCCATCCTGCCCCCATTTCTTTACCACACACCCACCTCTCATCCTAGCCATCACAGAATGCCCTGCTCACCCTTCCCACTTACCCCGGAAGACCCCAAACACATGAGATTTGGCCTTGCCAGGCATCTGGAAGTATTTAATCACTGTTCAGCCCAGATGTGCGGACAGGGGTGCTTAACCCGTGTTGTCATGTGAGTGTTTGTTGAAGGCCAGGGACAAGACACACCTAGGAGAGAGACAGGAACTTACCTATCTTGCACTTTCAGGTGGATTTCAATTTACCAACAATCTCCATAACCTGAGACCACGCCCATTCTTGCTTTGGATCGTCTTTGTCCTCTCTCTGAGATTAACTAATTAATTAATTAGCGACGAATTAGGCAATAAGGTGGCCTTTCTTTAAACTGCACCCTCTCAAGGTGGGCTGCACAGCAGAGTGGGGTCTTCTGTCCTAATTAGCTAGAAAGCCAGCCTAGGGCTGTAGTTCAGTTTGCAAAGTGCTTACTCGGCATGTGTGGGGTTCAGTCACCATCACTGGGTACATCAGGCCTGGTGACATGTGCTGCAATTCCATTCCACTCTGGAGGTGGAGGCAGGAGGATCAGATGCTCGAGGTCAGTCTCAGACACACTGTGAGTTTGAGGCCAGGCTCCTGGGCTGCAGGAGAAGTTGTCTCAAATGAGAAGAAACAGGCAGGGAATGTGGCTCACAGGTGGAGCAGTAAAAGCCTGTGAGGAAGTAAGCACACAGCTAGAAAAGGCCCAGGAAGAGGATCCAGCTGTGTAGTTGCAGCCAGCTGCTCCTAGGTTTGGGGCTTTGGGGTGAGCTGTGTCTGAGAGTTGGAGTAGACATTCTGGGGACTCCTCCTAGGTCTAACCATTTCTCTCTGATGCAGCCAGTACCAGGAGTCCTGAGGGAGGCCCTAGCCAGCGGAGGAATTCATTTCAAACACTGGCGGAAGGCAGGCCGTAGGACCTTCAGGACAGCCCAGCACCAGAGGCCCTGTGTCTCCTGCTACAGAAGTGCCATGTTGTTGAACTTAGCATACTGGCTTCCTAACTCCAAGTACACCTTCAATGATGCCCCTGCCCCCAGCTTTTTGACCTGGGACCATCCCTCCGGCCTGGTCTCAGCCTCACGGTGTGCTCTGCCCATCCCCTCCATGTCAGCCATGATGTCAATGAGACGAGACCGCAAAGACCAGACCTGAGGAGCTGGAGCATGTGCTCACGTGGAGACAGCAGGCACAGACAGCCGAAACTGAGAGAGCTCTGCAGGCTGGGACATGTGGGAAAGGGAGGACCTGAGGGCGAGACACATTTATGAACTTGACTGAAAATTTTTTTTTTAAAGGAAGGCTTGTCTTGAAAGGAGGTAAGTCTGAGAGACGCACAGAGAACACGGCTGATCACAGCGATTTTTATTGTTTATGAGACAGGGTCTCACGTACCCAGAGACCAACTTATAATCAGTTCTCTCTTTACATTGTGTGGGTCTTGGGGAGTAAATTCACATCTCAGTCTTGGTGGCAGCTGTCCTGACCTGCTGAGCCATCTTATAGGCTCCACATTTTAGACAATGTCTCATGGCTATTATTTTAAAAAGAGAGAAGCCATGCTGCGTGTGGTGTCATGTGATCTCAGTACTCCAGAGTCTGAAGCAGGAAGAGAAATGTAGGTGTATGGCCAGCCTTAGCTACAGAGTATCACATGTGTATGGCCAGCCTTAGCTACAGAGTATCACATGTGTAGAGACAGCATTAGCTACAGAGTAAGTTCTAGGCCTTGACTGAGCTACTTTGTAAGACTCCATCTCAAAAATAACAACAACAACAAACCATAAAACAAACAAAAAAGCCCAAACCCTCAAACCACAGAAAAGAGAACACTTTAATACCCACCCGTGACTAAGAAGGCGGCCATCAAGAAAAGACTAAGAAAAGCAGTATCTTTTTTTCATAGCTTTTCAACTTATTTGTTATTCTCTCTCTCTCTCTCTCTCTCTCTCTCTCTCTCTCTCTCTCTCTCTCTCTCTCTCTCTCTCTCTCTCTCTCTCTCTCTCTCTCTCTCTCTCTCTTCCCGCTCTTGCATATGGTCAGAGGACAGGTTGCGTTGGTTCTCTCCTCTTTCACTATGTGGGACCAGGGGATTGAACCCGCTCTTCAGGTTTGGTGAGCGTCTGTACCTATATGACCCTTGCTTTATTTTTTTCAGTCAGGCTCGTGTGTTGTAGCACAGGCTGACCTGAAACCCACACTTCTCCTGCCTCAGTCTTCTGAGTCCTGGGACGACAGGCCTCACTACACCTGGCTACTTGCAATCTTCATTTTAGCTACAGCGAAGAAAGTGGGAGGAGAAAAAAAAATTAAGGAGAAAGAACCAGAAGTAAAGAGGACACAGAAAGCCAGTTTCGAGGGCCAGTGAACCTCAGCGAACCTCAGGGCAGGACTCCCTCCCAGACTGTCCTTCTCCACGGTGCCTTTATGTAATGAGAACAGGCTAATGCCAGGTAGTCAAAAAAATATCACTCAAGATTCAACTAAAGATAAGTAACAGCAAAGATGTATCTAGTCCCTCGGCAAGCTACTGCCGTTGCATAGCAACAACTGCCTGGTTTTATTTCTGTCACAGGATTGCCATAAGGAAGCTTTGAAATTAAGGGTTTTTTTTTTTCCTTTCTTTTCTTTTTTTTTTTTTATTTTAAGCAAACAAGGTAGCCCGCCTCACTGTACCCATTCAGTCACCTGTCTCCTTCTAAAATTAGCCAGGTGGCTTCAAAAGAAGAGCTAACCAAGGCTGGAGCAGGGGAGGGTGACACTTAGTTGTGAGCGATCTCTCTCAGGTCTGATCTCTGGCAATGCTGGCGGTAACCACATCAGATAGGTTTTACTCCCTTTTACAGTTGGAGAAACATCCTAATCTGTTGGCCAAGGTCATACAGCCAATGCAGGAAGAGTCAGGACTGAATCACCCCATCCCTTCCCATCACCCCATCCCTTCCCACTGCCATCTTGTCATCTGGACATCATCCATATTCTACGCCATAGTGAGATGCAGACCGGCAGTGGGCTGATGCAGCCATCCCCCCCCCCCCCCCGGGGTGTTCAGGGTCATATCTGTGACTGGCTAGTTGCTCTCTTTTTCTCTTTCGTTCTCTCTTAAGTTCATGTATGTACTTGTTTCATGTGTGTGCACAGGTCCACATCCAAATGAGTACCTTGCTTGCAGAAGCTAGAGGTTGAAGTCATATCTTCCCCTATGGCTGTCACCCCTCACCCCTTTGAAGAGTATTTATTTTTGTTATTTTAGTTTTATGTATGCATGGGGGTTCTGCATGTGCCTGCAGGCTCTGGTGGAGGCCAGAGGCACTGAGTGCCCCTGGAGCTGGAGTTACAGTTTGTTGTAAGCTGCCCACTGTGGAGTCATGTCCTCTGGGAGTGCTCTTAACTACTGAGTCGTTGCTCTAGCCTAGCGCTCACTTATATTTTGAGACAGGATTTTTCAATAAACCTAGAGTTGACTGATTCAGCTAAATTGCCTGGTCACAAGCCCCAGGGATCTTCCTATCCTCATCTCCAAAGCACTGGGGTTATAGGCATGCCAGCTTTGATGCGGGTGCTGGAGATTTGAACTCGGGTCCTTACACTTGAGCAGCAAGCACTCTATAGACTGAGCCATCTTCCAGGTTCCTAGGATGCCTTGAAGAATTTGGTCCCCTTTGTGATCCTATGGGCTGGTTGCTCCGTGGCACAGATTGACCTGGAGAAATGTGCATTGTTAAGTAGTTTAGTTCAAGGAATTCAGAAAAGGCTGGAGTCTGTTGGGGGCACAGTAGCTCTTCACAGCTCCTGTGCCTGACCATGTGAGCAGAGGGCCCTTCCCATAGTTTCCAGTACAGGGATTTACAGTGAGAGACTTAGGAGCTAATCAAGGGAAAAAATTCCTGGCCTTGGGTTGTAGCTCATGGAAGATCATTCACTCAGTTTGTAAGAGGCTCAGGGTTGGATCTCCAGACTTTCCAGGACTGGGAGAAACTGTATAGTTATTATAGATACCTATAAATCAAGACATCGGCGGGAATTTCTAGAATCCCTTCTGCCCCTGCTCAGTGGTTGTTACCTGGAGAAGGAATTCAGGGCAGGAGGACACGGGGCACCTGTCGTGTGTTGGTCATCAAGGTAGGCACCAGGGATAGAGAACGATCAGCCATCATCACAAATGTCAAGAAATCTTAGCTGGGCGTGGTGGCACATGCTTGTAATCCCAGCACTAAAGAGTCTGGGACAGGAGGATCACCATAAACTCGGGGTCAGCCTAGGCTACATAGACAAAATTCTTTCTGAAGAAAAAAAATTAAAGGAGGGTGGGGACCGGGAGATGTTTTAGCCAGTAAAGTGGTAGCAGCCACACAAGCAAGGAGACCTGAGTTCAGGCCACTGACACCCATCTACAAGACATGTACTGTAACCCACTGCTGGGGTTGGGGGTGAAACAGGTAATCACTCTCGCTTGTTCTCTGGCCAGGCTGGCCAAATTAATTAGCTTCAGTGAGAGGCCTCATCTCAACAAACAGTGTAGAGGAGTGTAGAGACAGCCAGTGGGTAAAGGGCTGACCGACAAGAGTTCAGGTCCCCCAACCTGGGCAGGTATGGGGGATCCCTTTAGTCCCCACCCTCCAGAAGCAGAGAGGCAGGGCTCCTCGGGGCAAGCTGGATAGCTAGACTACTTAGAATTGGTGAGCCCTGTGTTCAGTGAGAGACTCTCCTTCAATAAACAGAGAGGTGAGGGGTTGAAGAAGACACCCTTAGTGTCAACTCTTGGCCTCTATGTACACGGACACACATGTACACCCCATACACATGCACACTTTAATTCACACCATGCATAATAAACAGACTAGTGAAGCAACAAATCAGAAAAAGCGTGGCGGAGAATGTTGTCGGAAGTTGCATGGTGTTGACATCTGGTCTCTGCATGCACACAAATGTGCCTGTGCACCCCACACAAGGGTGCACACATGTATGATATGAACATGCACACACATTCCCTGACATAATGGCCAAACCCCTTTAGCTTAAACACTGGGACGAATACACACATCACACAAAGCATTAATCCTGTTGAAGGGCTGACTGTTGGCTTTTTGCAAGAGCATAAAAGCTAGTGTGAGCGTCTTTATGAAGAGAATCTACTTGATTGTATTACTGTGGGCGAGCACAGATAGGAGGCCGCCATGGGGCCACGAATCAGGGACCTGAGGAGGTCAGCGAGCCTGGGGCTCCGTTGCTGGAGACAGGAATGGTACGTGCGCGTCTTGGAACCGGTTCCAAGCATAAAGATTAGGAGACGTGGTCCTCCGGATAAAGGGGAGCTGCTGACAGATTTATAAGCGGGAGAGTAACTTGCAAAGATTTAACTTGTAAAGATTTGTGCTTTAAGGAGTTATATATGGCTGCAATTAGGAAGTAGATGCAGCTGGGCAAGATTCAATTCAGAAAGATCAGGAAAACAGCCAGGAAAACAAACCCGAAGGGATTTCATTCCCCCTCCCCAGAGGTCTCTTAAAAATACTTGGTGTGCAAATGAGTGCAGGGGGATGTCTCTGGTGGGTAGGCTTCCTTCTTCTTGTCGGGTTCATCCCAAAGTAGGGTACAACTAGCAGAGTCAGAGGACAGGAAGAGAGAGGACAGGAAGTCTGTGTCCCACTCTGATCGGACCTCGGGTTGCCTATGACTCTACCTGAGCCGACTTTACTAGGAGGTTCCTTTTCTCATTCATTATTAATTTTTCATTCTTCAACCCGACAAGTAAAAATTACCCATAATTGCAAGTATAACATGTTGTTTTGAAGTGTGTGTGCCTTGCATAAACCGCAGTTGATACCTCCCAAGTTATTCTGTGATGGGAGCAGGTGACCCAGTTTCCATGGCTACAACTCATTCTGGGGTCCAGTTCTCTTTTCTTCCTGTTCCATCAGACCCAGTAAGTATAATAACTAACCACTCCCTACAGATTAAGGGGGTGTCACCATCCTTATCCGTTCCCTTCACCTGCCCAGATCCATGTGATAACCCCACCGACTAAGTTTCTTGAGTTAGCACCTTGGAGTGCTCAGCCTGCTTCCTGCTAGGACTTGGACACAGTCCTGGCAAAATGCCTGTGCCCTGCAAGCATCCCGCTTCATCCAGGAGAGAGATGGAGATAACAGAACGTTCCATCTCCACCAAGACTGGAACAGTAGACATGAAAGGGAAGAACACTGCTTGGAGCTTTGCTCATGAGACAGCACACACAGTGCGGTGACTGACTGGGCTTGGGCACGGGGAGCAGAGGAACAGATAAGGTTGGCTCATCGCCTCTAGCTCAAGCAGGTTGGTGGTGGCATCATTCAGCCAGTCACAGAACACAGCAGGAAGAAGCGATATCAAGGAGAGGGAGGGACAGATGACATAATGGGATGGTTGGTCTTGATTTCCAATTTGATAGATTTAGAATCACCATGGAAACAAACTTGTGGGCAGATCTGTGAAGTGGTTTCTAGATTAAGTTAATCATGTGGAAAGACCCACTGTAAATGTAGGCGGCACCATGCCATGGGCTGGGGTCTTGGGCTTAATAAACAGGAGAAAATATGCCAAGCACCAGCCTTTTCTTTCTGCTTCCTGTTTGCTGGTGTTATGTGACCAGCTGCTTCACCTTCCTGCTGCTGTGCCTTCCTGGCCATGCAACTGCCTGCCAAAATAAATCTCTTTTTTCTAATTTATTTAAAAGATTTTTCAAGGGTGTGTGTGTGTGTGTGTGTGTGTGTGTGTGTGTGTGAGAGAGAGAGAGAGAGAGAGAGAGAGCGAGAGAGAGAGAGAGAGAGAAAGAGAGACAGAGAGACAGAGACAGAGACAGAGACAGAAACACAGAGACACACACACACACACACAGAGAGCTCTCAGAGGCCAGAAGAGGGTGTTGGATTCCCTAGTACTGGACTTATGGCTGCTGCGACCTGCCCGACACGGTAGGTAGCTGTTAAACTCCAGTCTTCTTCAAGAGCAGTACTCAATACTCAAAACTTACCTGTGGAGCCATCTCTTCAGCTCCCAAACCTTTCTTTCTTAAGCTATATTTAAGTTGCTTGGTTTTTGTGACTCATAGATGCACTTTGGGGCATAATAAATTCAAAGTACCTGTGGGCTTTCCAGGTGCAGAGATGGGCACTTGCCCATCTAGTGAACAGAAAAATATGCACAGCTGAAATAGTCTTTTTAAGAAAATGGTTTTAATTTTGAGATTATAGTTGCAGCATTTCTTCCTTCCCTTTCTTCCCCCCACCCCCCCCCCCCCCATACCCTTCCCTGCTCTCCTTCAAATTCATAGCCTCTTTTTCATTAATTGTTATGGCATGCATATATGTATACATTCCTCAATGTAGAATGTTCACTCCCTCTAACGCTACCTGTATATGTATATGGTATTTCAAGAGAAAATGACTTCCAAAGGTAGTGACACTATTAGCAGGTGTGACCTTGTTGGAGGAGGTATGGTCTTGTTGGAGTAAGCGTGTTACTATGGGGTTGGGCTTTGAGGTTTCTTTCCTCAAGCTTCACTTATTGTGACATCACTTGACTTCCTGCTGCCTTCTGGCCAAGATGTAACAGGACCTCATCTGCCTGCACACTGCCATGCTCCCCATCATGATGATAATGAACTGCACCTCTGAAGCTGTAGCCGTTGCCTCAATTAAATGCTTTCTTTGTAAGAGTTGCCCTGGTCATGGTGTCTCTTCACAGCAGTAAAAACCCTGACTAAGACAGAAGTGGGTGCCAGGGACTGAGGCGTTGCTGTGATGGGCCTGACATTGCTTCTGCGTGGAGTAATATGGACTTTGGTACTTTGGGTTAGGAAAGCAGTGGAACGCTTTAAACACTGCTTAATGGGCCATGCTAGGAGGAGCATGGAGGACTGATAATGATTTGAAATGTCAGAACCTAGCTCAAGTGGTTACAGAGAAGAATCTTCGTATGTTGACTAGAAATCATTCTTGGGAGATTTTGGTAAAGAGAGTGGCTGGCTGCCTTTTGCCCTTATCTAAAAAGTCTGTCTGAGGCTAAAGCGAAGAGTTTTGTATTAATTCCATTGGCTAAAGAAATCTCAAAACAACCTAGTATAGACTTTGTCATGTGTGGATATTAGTGGTAACTCTAATGAAGATTTATAATGAAAATGAACAAGCTGAGCAGGGTAAATTTAGCAAAATTTACTAAATATAAATTTTGAGGAGAAAAAGAGCGCCAGGAAGTGGAATGGTGCTAAATCCTATGTTCAAAGAGATAAATAGATTGAGAAATAGGATACAGGATGTGGTGACCTCAGGGCAAGATCCGACCCAGCTAAGTTTCCAACTTGTGGAAAGAAGCTGAAGACACATTTAGAGCCAGGATTCACACTTTTAATCCCGGGATTGGGAAGGCAGAGTCAGAGGGTCTCTGAGTTTGAGGCCAGCCTGGTCTACAGAGCAAGCTTCAGGACAGCCAAGCTTAGGTAATGAAGGACAGGAGGCTGGCAAAGACGTAATTGAACAAGTGAGTCATGTGCAGCCCCAGTAAGGAACAGAACTTGACAGCTTTGGTCACATGGTTCTGGATTTAGAGTTGATAGCGAAAAAGGAAGTTATGGAATAAAGCCGCTAATGCTAGGCATGTGTCAGGGGTATCCCTGAATGGAGACCATTGTGTTAAGTTGTGAAGTTGAAGCCTGAATTGTCCTGGAGAACCCAAGAGTCGTGGGATACCTGCTGAGGAGAGCTACTAACGGAGAGTGGAATCAGCCCAAGAGAAAGAAGTGTGTTGCAGTCAACAAAGCTGAATGGAGTTGGAGATCTGAAGAACATTTTGACATCAGACATGAAGATGCAGGTTTGGAGTTTGCCCAGCTGGTTTTCTTCTTGCTTTGGTCAAGTAATTCCTCTCTAAGCTCCCTTCCCTCCATTTTGTAATGGTAAAGTATATTCTGTGCCAGTGTATGTTGGGAGTATGTGATCTGTTTTTTGATTTTGATTTTACAGGGGATTATAGTTAAGAGATTACATAAATCTCAGAAGAGAATTTGAGAACGTTGGACTTTTTTTTTTTATTTTTCAAGACAGGGTTTTTCTGTAGCTTTGGAGCCCGTTCTGGGACTTGCTCTGTAGACCAGACTGGCCTTGAACTCACAGAGATCCACCTGCTTCTGCCTCCCAAGTGCTGGGAATAAAGGTGTGTGTCCCCACTGCCAGTCTGAAAAAAATATATTCTTAAACTGGACATGGTGGTACACACCTTTAATCCCAGCATTTGGGAGGCAGAGACAGGGCTAACCTCTTTGAGTTTAAGGCCACCCTAGTCTACATAGTGAGTTTCAGGACAGCCAGGACTACATAGAGAGACCCTGCCTCCACACAAACCAAAATTAAAATTAAATACTTCCCACTGCTGTCTAGAATCTGTGCCCTATCTACCTCCACAGTTCTTTCCTTACGATCTTCCATGAATATGGACATATGCTGGATTGGAGAAATGTAGAGTATCTGATATCTTTATTATGACTTCATGACAATGGAGTTATATATCAAGAAACAACAAGAACCTGGGGCGTCACTGATATCAAAATGCCCACATCTGTTCCTCTGCCTCTTCACCAGCATGTAACAGGGTCCCTGGAAGTCAGCACTGTGGTTGGAGTACCATTTATCCTCCTGAACTATGCAGGAGCCTTCATCTAGTTAAGACTTCCCTTTGGCTTTTGAGATAAGGTCTTGCTATACAGACAGGCTGACCTGAAACTCCCTGCATAGCTCAGGCTGCCCTCAAACTCTTGATCTGCCAAGTGCTGGGATACAGTCATGGACAACTGCACCCTAGAGTTAGCTCCTGGGTGTTGTGTAGATGGTAGAAAGGGGGTAGGCATGCAATCTGGATAAGGCATGAAGATGTGAGTCCTTCGGGGAGGTAACACGAAGCCCTCATGCTTCTTTTTATATGACATAAAGAGAGCTTACAGAGTTGTGTTTACGTGGGCCTCTAACTTGGGTGGAGCGGTTGGGGTCTTTCAGAGGCTGCTTGATGCTATCTATTTTCCCCTCCTCCGAAACAATGAGCCAAATATATTTTGTTTCATTAAAAGCATCCCACCATAGGTATTTTATATATGATAATGAAAAGATGACCAAGCATAGCCATGCATGAAAATACCATCAGTTGCTAGTCAGTCAAGTCCTGCTAAGTGCAGAGCCCCTGTTCCTTCCTCATTCCCAGAACCCTGCATTCATGGGCTACCTCCTATCCAAGGACTTAAGAGGACCAAGCTTGCTTAGCTTCTGAGATAAAAATGAGATGTTATCGGACACACACAGGCCTGTACGATGGTAACCCAGTGTCCACTCTTCCAGTTCAGATGGCCCAGTATCCCTGACTGTCACAGGCTCCAGCACTGCTCAGCCCATATGCACTAATATGCACCAGTGCCTGCTGACATTCATGCTGCCTCTGAAACTTCAATTCTTATTTCTAACATAGCCTGAGCAAAAAAAAAAAAAAAAAAAAAAAAAAAAAAAAAAAAAAAAAAAAAAAAAAAAGCAAAGCAGAATAGAAAATAGAATTTAAATTTCTTGACCTGACGACAACCAAGTTACACCCAAAACAGAAAAGAAGAGGTGTCTCCTGGGTTCTGGTAGGAATTGCTAAGGTAATTCAGGGCCATTAGGAGATAAAGTCGCTTTTGTAGGATGAGTTCCTGGTCCTGGATTACCTTTTCAGAGGGCAGAGTCACTGCGTTTCCATTGATGGGTTTTCTTCATTCCTTCCGTCTTTACTTCTGCCAAGAACTGTTTTCTACTGTTAATTCAGCAGTCAGGTTCTTACTAATTTTATTATGATTTTCTTATTTTTGGTTGCTAATTACATTAGTAAACTCAAGCATTTTATATTCCCCACAACCTACAGGTTATTCTTCAATAAGTGTTAAGAAAGAAGAAAAAGTATCTGTTTGACTATATTGCTAAGTCTGAGTCACCAATAGAGAGCTCTCCTTGACTGGAGAGGCCTGAGGAGCCACACGACAGCACTTTACCCTTTAAGGATGGCCCCGCTCCTTTAACTCTCCATTCATCTAATTATCTCAAGGTCAGTGACGCCCGAGAGTGAGAAAAAGATGATTTAAAGAGTCACTTTCCATAGTTACCACACAGGCTCGAGACTTGCTTATACAAGGTTAAGCAATCACCAAACCCATTTGAATTTTATTTCTTTACCTGTGAAGTCACCCAGCCTGGGAGTCAGCCCAGAGCATCACAGGAAAAGATGTTGGTGGCTTATCTCCTTATTCGATGTGATATCATCTTAGCTTTCTTCAATTTTAGTCCTTAACTCAATGTATGTTAACTCTTAAATATCTCAAGCAAAAACTATGCATGTGTTGTGAATGTGCTACCTCAGAAACATGGATAGACACAAATTTGTCTTTCCATAACATTAGAATTTATTGAATGATGATGGATTTGTTAGAGATGCCGTTTTCTTTCTGACTGTAATTTGCCAAGTAGTTGAAATTTCCCTGGGTAGCGGGCCAAGGCAAACACAGATTCCTTTATTATGATTGTAACCGTATATTTATTAACTCTTGGATCACACATTGCATATCACACAGTAATTGTAAATGTGTAGGTTACTGAGGGTTGAAGAGTTCGAAGCAGATTTCAAAGAGTAACCAACAGTCCAAGTGGAAGGTTGACAGGAATGTATAGGTTACCTGGCAGGGTACTGGGAAAGGGACCTTGCTGGAGATCTGATACAGCCTCAACTGTGGAGTCAAGCAGCAGGTGAGAGTTGAGGTGAGCCTCAGGGTTGAGTTGGGTGCCAGAAGGGAGCTGTGTGAAGACTGAGCCCCAGCATTTAAACCACGTTGGGCAAATGAGGTATGTGAGGTTGTGAAGACTGTAGAGGTGCAGGACAAGACAGGGCCAGGCAGATGAATGGGTGGCCAGTCCAGATGGAGGAGAAGGTGGATGAATGGGTGGACGAATGGGTGGATGATGGGTGGATGAATGGGTGGATAAATAGGTGAACGATGGGTGGATGAATGAGTGGATGAATGGGTGGACGATGGGTGGATGAATGGGTGGATGAATGGGTGAATGAATGAATGGATGAATGAGTGGACAAATGGGTGGATGATGGGTGGATGAACGGATGGATGAATGGGTGGACGAATGGGTGGACAATGGGTGGATGAATGAGTGGATGAATGGGTGGATGAATGGGTGAATGAATGAATGGATGAATGAGTGGACAAATGGGTGGATGATGGGTGGATGAAAGGATGGATGAATGGGTGGATGAATGGGTGGATGAATGGGTGGACAATGGGTGGATGAATAGGTAGAAGAATGGGTGGATGAATTGGTGGAAGAATAGGTGGATGAATGTGTAGATGAGTAAGTGGATAAATGGATAGACGAATGGGTGAATGAATAGGTGGATGAATGGGTGGATGAATGGGTGGCAAGTTTATATGGATGGATAGGCAAATGCACAGACAGCATTTCAAGTAGACCGAGTTAGGAAGTCAAGCTGAAGTCACAGGGACAGTGGGCAGTTCTCTGCTTGTAGGTTCCACGCCATACACTCCATGTCAGATGATGTGTCCACTGGGGCCATCACCATCACAGGGTTAGCTGTCTCCTTAATGAAGTCCAGGCAAGAGTGTTGAGCCCTTTCAGTACAATGTGTTTGCTAAGTTCACAGGCCTGCTTTTCCTGATATGGTTTTAACATCCCTATGAGCTCATATGGTCCAAAACGACTTTGCTAGTTCCATAGTGTAGCCCTTTTTGCTTTTCAGATAAGTTACCCATTAGACTGTGTGTCATGCGGGTGCTGGGCAAATGGTGCAAACATTGCTTGCCGGTTCTGAATTGCCCTGCCTCTGTGTTTGCACTCAAAATGGAATTCAATGTTGTTTGTAAAATGGGTGTCTGGAAAATCACTACCTTACATACATGGAGTAATGGGGAGAGAGAGAGATAGAGAGAAACGGAGACAGAGAGACACAGAGAGACAGTGAGAGACAGAGACAGAGGGACAGAGAGAGACCGTGAGAGACAGAGACAGAGAGAGACAGAGGGACAGAGAGAGACACATGGAGAGCAAGGAACCGCCTGGAAAATCACTGTTTTATACACATGGAGTAACAGAGAGACAGAGAGACAGAGACTCGCAGAGAGAGAGACACACACAGAGAGATAGAGACACAGAGAGAGACACAGAAACTAATCCTTTGTGACAGGTCTCACTGTATAGCCCACGATAGTCTCAAACTCATGGCAATCTTCCTGGCTTAGTCTCCTGAGTGCTGGGATTAGAAGCGTGTACCAACAAACTTGGCTCTTCTCTTATTCCCCTCCGGATGTGGAAGAGAACTTAAAAGGTCGGGGAGTATGCGTCACCTCTTCACAGATGAGAAGCCAAGATCCACAGAGGTCTCCTTAGCTGTTAGGTGTACGTCTGTAGCTAACGTCTGTTCTCCGAACCCCGATTCTCTGTTTTCACTTCACTGTCTCTGAATCTGACTTTGTAACTTGGAATTATCCTTGATGCCCAATCAAGCAGTTTTGTTAATAAGTTACCTGATCCTGGGTCCTGCCTTTTGTGCGGCTGCCTTGGGCTTCATTCATCTGCCTTTCCTGCCATGTTTTCTCTTTCTGTTCTGTTCCCTTTCTGGTTCCTTGGCCCTAACCCTAAACATACTCAATGGCCAAGTTTGTACTGACACTGGGTTTGAATATCGACATGCACATCGTCTGTGCTCTATTTATTTTTCCATTCTTGTGATATAGTTAATAAGTCTGCAACTGAAACCAATTCTAGTGGGCCTTGTAAGCTTGGTTGATCACCTTCCTGGACCTGGGGGGAGTTGGGAGGACCTTGGGCTTAACATAGAGTAGGGAACCCTGATGGCTCCTTGGCCTGGAGAGGGAGGGAGTGGGGGTATGGGTGGAGGGGAGGGGAGGGAAGGAGAAGGAGGAGGGGAGGAGATGGAAATTTTTAATAAAAAAAATAAACCATGGGGAAAAAAAAGCAAAAACCTTTGCCATGGGATAGACTTAGTTTCTGTACCTCACCTTTTCTCCCTCTCTTGCCTTAGCTTGTGTGAGACCTCAGGCCCTCTAGAAGGAAGAACTCTTGCCTGCAGTGACTGCTACTTGAAGCAGCCTCATCCACTGCTGTCTTTGATAGTGGCACAAGCACACACAACCATCACAACATGGTTATGTGAAGCTATTATTTGCGTGACTGTCTCTTTTTTTTATTTTTTTATTTTATTTTTTGTGACTGTCTCTCTTGAGGGCCAGTGTTGTGTCTGACTCATTTTTGAGGGCTCTGGTGTCTAAAATTCCCAGGAAGATGTCCTTGAATATTTGTCAGATTGAACCAATGACTCGTTTTTTTTTGTTGTTGTTGTTTTTTGTTTTTGTTTTTTTTTTGTGTGTGTTTGAGACAGGTTCTCTTTTTAAAATTATTTATTTTTCAAAACCAAAACCAAACCAAAACCAACCAACCAAACAAACAAAAGAACCCTTTACGCCAGGCGGTGGTAGCACACCACTTTAATCCCAGTACTTGGGAGAGGCAGAGGCAGGTAGATCTCTGTGAGTTTGAGGCAAGCCTGGTCTACAAGAGCTTGTTGCAGGACAGTTAGGACTGTTACACAGAGAAATCCTGTCTCAAAAAATCAAATAAAAATTATTTTTCATTTTCTTATATGTGAATGGGTGTGTTTCCTATGGGTATGTTTGTGCTCCACTTTCCTGCCTGGTGCCCATGGAGGTCAGATAAAGTGTCAGATCCACTAGAACTTCTGTTACAAACATTTGTGAGTCATCTTGTGGGTGCTGGGAGTCTATCCTCATGTTCTCGGTAGGAGCGACAGATGCTAGGAATCGCTGAGCCATCTCTCCAGCCCTACGCCAGCTCTTGATGCTAACCTGACTTAGTGGTGATAATTCTCACGAAAAACCCTATCACACAGTTCCTGTTGTGTCTTGAGTAGCCCCAAGCTTGGGTAGAGCCATTTGAAAACCCTTCCTCCAGTGTGCCTGTACCGCCTCTCTCTCACAAGTGGGGATACACCCTAACCAACCCCTACTCAACATCTTAGTTCTTAAGAGGATTCCTTTGTAATCCAGATGTCTCCATGAAAAGGCTACGATTTGTCTAGCCTCTTCTGACACTTCCCAAGATTCATCTTCAGCAGAAAGAGCTACAGAGCAAACAAATGCCTCGTGGATTGGCGCTGTATTTGAGGTGGACGTGGAAGCATTATCCCGAGCAAAGACTGCCTAACTTGCAATCCTGAGCTGCAGCTGCTGCAAGCCTTTACCCAGGTCGGCTTTGACTTCTTGCTCTGCTCTTGTCCTCCTCACATCTCTCCAGCTCGTGCTTCTGGCTGGAAAATTAGCTCAAGGCTGTTGGCCCTTACTACAACTACTGCTATGGTGGGGGGAGGTGGTGGTGGTGGTGGTGGAGGTGGTGGTGGTGGTGGTGGTGGGGGGTGGTGGTGGTGGTGGGGGGTGGTGGTGGTTGTGGGGGTGGGGGTGGGGGGGAGTGGGGGTGGTGGGGGGTGGTGGTGGGGGTGGTGGTGGTGGTGGTGGTGGTGGTGGGGTGGTGGTGGGGGGGTGGTGGGGGGTGGGGGGGAGTGGTGGTGGTGGTGGTGGTGGGGGTGGTGGTGGGGGTGGTGGTGGTGGTGGGGGGGTGGTGGTGGGGGTGGGGGTGGTGGTGGTGGTGGGGGGTGGTGGTGGTGGTGGGGTGGTGGGGGGGGGTGGTGGGGGGTGGTGGGGGGGTGGTGGTGGTGGTGGTTGTGGGGGTGGTGGTGGTGGTGGTGGTGGAGGTGGTGGGGGTGGTGGAGGTGGTGGTGGTGGTGGTGGTGGGGGTGGTGATTCACTCTTCCATCCAGCTCAAGTAAGCTGGGAAGCCTCAAGGGTTCCCTTTTGCTAGGCGGAGGGTGGGTGCTGGCTGCCTCCTTACTGTGCTAAAGTTGGCTACTGGCTTTCATTTGTTTGTTTTTTCTTTTTTGAGATAGGGCCTCTCAGCCGAGGCCGGCCTCAAAATGGAGTTTCCCTTGGACTTTGATCTTGTCTGTTTTCTTTCTCTACTTTAATTTTTTATTCCTTTGCAAGTTTCATACATTTATACAAAGAGCATTGGTCATTCCCACCTACCACTACTCCGCACTGACTCTCGCTGGTGCTTTCACCCTTCTAACTTCGTGACTTCTGATGTTAAAATCCACTTCTTTGTCAAATTAGTGTTGTTGTTTGAAGAAGTAACTCTATAGTAAGATGAGAGAAGTAAATAAAAGGGCTGTGAACAGGAAAAGAAGCTACAGTATCTCTACACGCCAGTGATGTCTATACATAAGAGACTCTATCGACTCCACTGCAGCAAAGTGGCCATATGCAAATGAACACAAGTCAGTGCCTTCTGGTATCCCAGTGTCGAACATGGGATCTTCCTGCTTCCACAGCCAGAGTGCCCACAGTCAGAGTGCCCACAGTCAGAGTGTCCACAACCAGGACAGAGTGCCAGGACTACAGGGCTGCACCACAGCCCTCCCAGGGCTTCCTGTGTGCTTGGCAAGCCCTGTACTAACTGAACTTCACCAGGCCACTGGTTTATAAAAATTGCATTGTGGTCTTCTGGTACACCTCACAGTGCAACCCATATATCCCTCATTTTCATCTCTCCCCCTACGGTGCTTGTGTTTATTTTCTGGGGCATAGAAAACTCACTAGTGTCCTGTCCACTGAAGAAACAGGATGCCTGCCCCCCACCGGGAACCACTAATTGCCAATAGCTCCTTGTCTATATGTGGGGTCCAGTGTTTAATTTTGGAAAGAAGTTTTGAAATTAGGTTTTCTTTTGTTTTTGTTTTGTTTTTTGTTTGTTTTTTTTTGTTTTGTTTTTTGAGTGTGCTTTTTCTTCAATGGAGCTTGAGATTCAGACAATATAAACCATAAGAACAGACAGACAGTGGTGGGTCTCTCTTTGTAGCAAAAGGTGTGTTTGTCGCCTTTCATTGTGGTTGATGAGTTGGCACCCTCGTTTAGGGCCCCATCTGAGGTCTCAGGAAGAGATCTGCTTCTTTCAGGATCAGAGCGTGCATTGAGCAGACCATCTGGAGTTTTCATTTGCTGAAGACAGAGCTGGACAAAAGTCCTGAACTGGCTATAGCCCTTCAAGGGCCTTCGAGACTCGCATCAAACTTCCATGTGAGAAGCCCACAGCCGAGGGTTTCTGTAGATGACGAGTGTCTATGTGGTGCCTGGGCCATCACTAGTCTGTCATATGGGGCCAGATCAAGCATCAGCAACACAACCTTTACACTGCCTTTCATTGGTACCGGAAGTCTCTGCCCTGTGATTCCTAGGGCTCACCCTGTGTAGCTGAGTAAGGGCCAGGAGCCTCGAGCTAGTTTTTGAGTGTGGAGCATGAGCTATGTAGACATCAGACCCTTAGCTCTTGGCTTCTCAGAAATGGTCCCCATTTTCATCTCTGCCTTAGGAAGCAGAGGCCGGCAGCATCGCCTAATGCTTCTTAGCGTTCAGCATTATTGCACTTTTAATGTTATTCAATTTAAAAATAAACGTATTTCTACTCTGCAGCTCTTCTGCTCCCTCTCATTCAGCTGTTTAATAATGTCAAATGCTTAGGACTCAGATTAGAAAGTCTTACAATGCTCTCTGATTAAACCTCAATAAGAGCACCGTCAGGAGAATTCGTAATATAAGGCATGCTAACTAACTATTGGAATCTTGATTTATATTTTGTAAGTCGAAAACTAATTTGAGGATTATGTCTTCAACTAAAAAGGCTTTCTGGGCACTTCCGCACAATATTAACAATAACAAATGAAATAAAAACACAATCTTGGGTAGTTTTGCTTGTTCACACATTTATTATTTTTACTTTGTTTCCAAAACAAGATTTGAGACAGTGTGCCTTGATTCTTTTGAAACCCTGAAGAAAAAAATGCCAGTAAAGACCAAGTAATAAAGGGCATTGTGTAATTGTGACCACAAAGCTGGGCTGGAATTTTTTTTTTTTTTAATTTTCATGTCGGATTTCACCATGTAGCATTAGAAGTGGTTGTCATTCTTTGAGGGTCAGGATTTTCACTGAATAGATAAACAATCATTTGTGGCTTTTGACTCACCAAAGACAGAACTGGGCAAAAAGTCCTGGTCTGGAGATGGATGTGTCCCTTCCCTGCCCCAGAGGCCTCTATGACCCACATCTAAACTTCAGACACATCCTAGATCTTGATTGACTAGGTGATACGTATCTGTGCAATGACTGGAACTCACTGTAGAAGCTGACAGGCCTCAAACAACAGTTAGCCCTGCCTCTTGTCTTCTGAGTGCTGGGATTAAAGGCGTACACACAGCACCCAGTGAAAATGTCTGTCTTTAGCAACAGGACGTAATTCTGGGTTTCCTTTTTGGCAGTTCCCAGAATGAATCAAGCTGGGTCACACGATTTAGGCTTCTAACATGAATAAGAGTAGCAGACAAATGTGTTCCTGGAGTTTAACCTAAGGAAAAAATGTTGAGACTTTTCAGGGGTGCTGGCCAACACAGTGAGTATATCTTTAACAAAATGAGGTGTTCTTTTGTATCGTGTAAACACATTTTTGGTAGAAAGCGAAAGCACAGTATTAAAATGTAGCTTCTGGAGACGTTTCTGTAAAGAATAATATCCAGGGGCACTGCTTTCTGGTGAAAGGGCATATTCCTCAACAGTTCTAACAAGTATAAGAAGAATGAAAGGTCAGATAGGATCTAAGCTGTCCCAGGTGAGCTTTGAACTCATGATTCTCCTGCCTTTGCCTCCTGAGCAGCTGGGGTTATAGATCTGAGCCATCAGGCTGGGCTGACATTGCCATTTCCAAACAAGGTCTCCCATGTTCCTGCTGCCCTCACTGGCATGACCTTGACACCCTGGCCTTCTCTCTCCGCCTGTGCAGTGTAGGGCTTTCTGATGGCTATTGCTAGCCCAGCCTGAGGGACTGAAAAGAGTTAAGAGTTCTTGGAGTCCATTTTAAACTTCAGTGGCCAGAACAAGGTTTTCATTAGAAACTAACTCGGTAAAAACTATTGAAGTGGCTGGTGTAAGTGCTACATTGGAAATCATATTTGTGTGATTTATTTGGTTGGATTTTGGACACAAGGTCTTAGGTATTCATGCTGGTCTCGAATTCTCTATGTAGGTGAGGATGACCTTGAACTTCTGATACTTCTGCTGCCACTTCCTAAGTGCTGAAAGACAATCCCCTGTGTGTGATGGTGTCATCTGGCCCAGTCAGGTGAGACTTGAAAGCAAGGTGTTGCAGGTTAAGGAATGAAGTCCTGTGTCTTCTATAATGATTCTCTGGTAAGCGACCGTGTTAACTATTGGGTAGTGCAAACACCTCTGTCCTTGTCCAGCATTTGAGATCCTTTTCCCCACTTCAAGTGTGTGGTCTACTACAGCTGTGCAGGATCAGAGATTTTCACCCTAGGTAGATAGATTTCTCAGGACCTCTACTACAACGCAATAGTTTCTTATGCCCTCATTATGGGATATTAACAACAAGAATTAGAATAATTGATACTTCCATCATTAACTGGATACTGACTATTGACAAAGCCCATTGCTATGAAAACAAATAGAAATGTGTAGAAGGAGCTGCGGGCTGTGTTCCTGCTGCCCAGCTCCCGGCCGTCTAGCTAGCTTATGCCCCGAAATAACAACACACAAATTGTATTCATTTAAACACTTCCTGGCCCATTAGTTTCAGCCTCTTATTGGCTAATTCTCACATCTTGGTTTAACCCATATTTAGTAATCTGTGTAGCACCACGAGGTGGTGGCTTACCGGGAAATATCTTAACCAGTGTCCATCTTGGAGAGGAGAGCTATGGCGACTGCCTCACTTCCCTTCTTCCCAGCATTCTGTTCTGTCTACTCCACCCACCTATGTTCTGACCTATCAGGCCAAGCAGTTTCTTTATTAATTAACCAATGAAAGCAACACATAGAAAGAAGACCCTCCCACATCAGAAATGAACCCAGAAAAGAACAATTACAGCTACCCAATATTTGGCATTATAAAAAGAACAGAGCAGAGACAAGACAGCCTACTCAACAAACAATGCTAAGAAAACTGGACATTCACATGTCAAAGAATGAAACTAGAACCTTGTTTCTCACCTTGCCAAAATCAATTCAAAACCAGATCAAAGATCCGCCCATTCTTATTAAGGCTATGGACTCCTTTAAAAATGATTAATTTTTTCTTCAATAGTTTCATGTATGAACATAATGCATTCTGATTCTTTTCACTGCTACCATCTCTTACCTCCTTCTTACCCATGTCAAACTTCTTGTCCTCTATCAAAGATCTTAAAATTCTGAAAATACCAGGGAAAAATACAGGCAGATATTTGAAGTGACTATTTGCTCTGCCCATGACCTTGGTCTATTTGGTCCGATAGAGGCGGTGCTTCTTGTCTGCCGATGTGACCTCTTAAAAGGAAAGGGGGGTGGTTGCTTGTTGTCTTGCGTGGTGGTTGTTGGAAATCAGACTGCTGGCTCTACTCCCCTTCCCTCACCCTGCAGAAGGGAGTACTACATTATTTACTTTGTTGCGTATCCCTGAGTGTATCCTAATAAATCATTGATACAAACTTCAGATAAGCCTCACCCATTACTCAAAAACTGTCTACAACTGTTACAGTTAGTCCTCTGGAGATTTATCCATTGTTTTAGTTTTTTACAGGATCCCATAGAGATACTGAAAATCCACGTGGAACTTGTTTTCTCCTTGGCAAAACTGGCCTATCGAGCACAGAACTGCCCTTGCCTCGACTGCTGACAGTAAGCATGCTGTCCAATCTGGACAAGCAGGATACAAGGAAAAGTGACTGCTGAACCTTGCTAAGACAGGGTAGAACAGTTATTCAAATTTTCCTGTTTCTGAAAATGGTCTGTCAGATATTCTAGTCCTATAGCCAAAGTTGTCTGCCCCAAAATTGCAGAGAGACTTTGGGTGACTGTCCAGGCAGCCAGTTGTTTCTGTCATTTCTTGCATCCACTTCCTGCTTACTTAGATAATGTTATTTTCCTCCTTAGGTCTTTGATGGGGTTGAAGACCAGATGGTCACAGTTACTAACCTTTCTTATGCTGTGACACAATGGTCTTTTATCTTGCCATCTGTATTATTTTTAATAAAACACTGATTGGCCAGGAGCCAGGCAGGATGTAGAGACGGGGTGACCAGACAGGAAGTAGAGATGGGGATAGGAGAACAGGTGAATGCAGGGAAGAGGAAAGGGCAGTCTGCAGTTGTCACTCAGACAGAGAGGAAGCAAGATGAGACTGCCTCACTGATGAAAGGTACTAAGTCATGTGGCTAAAGCAGACAAAAAGAATGGGTTAAGATGTAGGATGTAATAAGAAGCCTGAGGCCAATCAATTTACAATTAATGTAGACCTTTGTTCGTTTCTTTGGGGCTGAACAGCTGTGGAACTGGGTAGGACAGAAACCTCAGTCAACAAATGGTGCCGGCGTGGACAGCTAAATCCACTTAAAACCTGAGAGAGTTTGGGAAGGAATTCTAGGCAAACAAACAAACAAACAAAAGCAGAGTTAAGCACAGCTTAATGTGGTGGCTCCTTTAAGATAGGTTTTCCTGATTCAGCAGTAGCAGAAAAGAGGCCGAGGGGTTTTGAAACTGTGGTTTCATGGGCTCTGCTGCTAGCACAAACTGTGGCTCTTTCAGGAGGCCAAGCTCGGAGCATAAATTATTTCTCTAGACCAAGAGGAGGCATGGAATTAAAGACACAACTTACATGGCTTTATTGGGAGGGAGATTCTCAGTGATCCCTCATGAAATCCTGAGTTCACATCCTAAAAATCCCTCTGCGTTTATTCCCCAAACAGCCTTTATACCCAAACACAAACTGAGGGGGAAATTCATTAGCATTCTGTTTCCTAGGTAACTAGGCAAATGTCTCTGATCACGTCCACACCTTTGACCATACCTTCCTATGCCCATTTTGTCGCATCTCCCTATCTTCCTGCTCTGTATGCCAGCTCTGTCATGTAGGCCAAATTAACATCTCTATCCCAGGCATCCTCCAAATTACAAAGAAGGAGCAGAACAACATTAGCCTATCCTGACCCTGGCGACAGCCTGTCTGTAAGTGCTAGGTGACCACCTCCTGTACCGCAGGCACAAACTGTGGCCTGAGATTCTGGTCGCCATACCATGTAGAAATATGTGCCTATACTTACTTGACGTTGTTTTATGGGTTGTAATTCTCTTTTTGTGTATGTTATTGCCCTTTCCTTTTCCTGGACAATACTTGATAATTGGTCTTATTGTATATAGTTTTGTATTAGGTTTAGAATCTTATTATTTAGACTAAAGGGGGAAGTGTAGTGGGTATTCACTCTACCCATGACCTTGGACTATTTGGTCTGATAGAGGCAGTGCTTCTTGTCTGCCCATGTGACCTCTTATGAGGAGGGCAGTTGATCTCTCTCTCGCCCTTTCTCTCTCTCTCTCTCTCTCTCTCTCTCTCTCTCTCTCTCTCTCTCTCTCTCCCCCCCCCCCTCCCCCGCGTGGTGTTCGGAGATTGGACTGCTTGCTGGTCCCATTCACGCTGGGCAGAACTGAGGACCACGGTGGCTATTTACCTTGTGTGTATCTGTGAGTGTGTCCTAATAAATCCTCAATACTCCTTTAAACAGGCTTCTGTATCTTCGCCTATAGCTACTTCAAGACACAGGTAGGAGAGACTTTCTCAAGTGGCTCTGGCAGCGTAGGAAATCTCCAGAGGAAATGACCCAGAAGCTGACAGGCCCAGAAAAACTTCTGCAGAGTACGACGAGAAGAATGAGAAAACAGTTCCCAGGGGTGGAAGAGGGGGCTCAGAAGTTAAGAGAGTGTGTGCTCTTGCGGAGGATCCCAGTTTGATTCCCACCTTCCATGGTGGGCAGTTGGGGCTGGTGTGAATCTCGCACCTCCGGCCTCCTAATATGCCTGCACTCAGCGGCATAAGTCCACACACAGACCGTGCACATACACATAATTAAACCTCTTTTAAAACATCTTTTCAAAAGAAAAGACAGTATTCAGAGTGGGGGAAAATCTTCATCAGCTATACGCGTGGCAGGGGATTAATAGCTAGGATCTATAAAGGACTGAAAAAAGATTAAATGCCCCAAACCAAATTACCTAATCAACAAATATGCAATGAATTGAATAGACAATTTTCAAAAGGAAAAAAAAAGATATATACAGTAAATATATGACAAAATGTTTAACATCCTTAGCCATCAAGGAAATGCAAATTAAAATTGCAGCATGCGTCTCGTTTACCCCGTTTGGAATGGCCATTATCAAGACAGGAAGCACAAACGCTGGCTGGGAGGTGGCAAAAGCTGGGTGGGGGGCTTAAGTACTGCTGGGGAGAATGGAAACTGCTGCATGGTAGAAACCAGTGTGGGACGTGCATGAAAAACTCACAGTAGATTACCATATGACTGAAGTAGACACCACACCTAGGCACGTGCTATGATGATCTAATAGGTATGCATACCCATGCTTATTGTAGTACTATTCACAATAGTCAGGGCAGAACCAGTCTAGTGTCCAGCTGTTGATAAAAAAGGAGAAGAGACTGAGGTACATATATACAATGGAGGTTTTTTTTTTTTTTTTTCTTTTTTTGGTTTTTCGAGACAGGGTTTCTCTGCAGCTTTTTTAGAGCCTGGCCTGGAACTAGCTCTTGTAGACCAGTCTGGCCTCGAACTCACAGAGATCCGCCTGCCTCTGCCTCCCGAGTGCTGGGATTAAAGGCGTGCGCCACCACCGCCCGGCTACAATGGAGGTTTATCAAGTCATAGGGAACAATGAAATTGGGACTAGGAAGATGGCTCGGTGGGTAAAGGTGCTGTATTGGTTAGGGTTTCTACTGATATGTTAAAACATTGACCAAAACCAGCTTGGGAAAGAAAGGGTTTGTTTAGTTAACATATCCGAGATCACAGTTCATTGAGGGAAAGCAGGGCAGGAAGTCAAGGCAGGAACCTGGAGCCAGGAACGGAAGTAGAAGTCATGGAGGAACCCTGCTGACTGGCTTGCTGCTCGTGGCTTGCCTAGTCTGCTTTATTACATTATTTTTCCCAGGATCGCTTGAATAGGTGTGACACCACCCACAGTGGGCTTTGCCCTCCTGCAGCAGTCATTAAGCCAGAAAATGCCCTACAAACTTGCTATAGTCCCTCTGGTGGAGACCCTTTCTGAACGGAAGGTCCTTTCCCTAAATGACTCTAGTTTGTGTCAAGTTGACAAAAACCAAAACCAAACCGGAAACTAGCCAGAGCAGGTGCCTACCCTGAGCATAAGTACCTGAATTTGAATTTCCAACACCCACACAATGATGGGCATGGCTATTTGTGTCTGTAACCCCAACACTGGGGGACTGAGACAGGCAGATCCTGAGGACTTGATGGCCGGCCAGCCCAGCTGACGTGAAACAGTGAGCTCCTGGTTCAGCGAGAGCCCCTGTCCTGGGCAGTAAAGCAAGAAGCCAAGAGAAAGGCACCCGGCATCTTGACATTCTGCTGTGGCCTCTGCAGGTGTAGTGAGGACACACACACGCAGACACACATACACATCCAGATATACACACATGCCCAGGCACACACACACACACACACACACACACACACACACACACACACACAGGTACAGACACACAGATACAGACACACACAGGTACAGACAAACACATACACACATAGACACAGACACAAACAGCCACACACACAGAGATGCACAGACACACACACACACACACACACACACACACACACACACACACACAGATACAGACCAACAGACAGATAGACAGACACAGATACATAGACCATGAAAGACACCCGACATCTTGACATCGGCCTCTGCAGGTGTAGTGATATGATGAATTACACACACCCAAGCACATACACATAGACACACAAATACACACACAGATACACACAGGCACACACATACACACAGATACACAACACAGATACATACACATAGATACAGACACAGACACACACACAGATATACATACACAGAGATACACACACAGATACAGACACAGACACACACATACACACAGATACACACACATCTGCACACAGATACAGATAAATACACATGCACACAGACACACACACACAGAGACAGGCACACATAGAGAGATACACAACAGAGATACACACACACATAGACACACACACAGAGATACAGACCAGCAGACAGACACAGATACATAGACCATGGAAGAAGAAAGCTGTACATTTGGAATAATGCTGATGTGTAGGTGTAGAGGGACAAGGAAGTGGGGGTACAAATGTGAGCTAAGTACAGTATATATATATGAAAATGTCACAGGGAAAACACATTAATATGCTCCATTTTGCACAACTAGAAACTTAAAAAACAAAAGTGGCAAATGTTTAGCGTCATAGATATGCAAAGCAGAAGCAAGGCCCAGAGCTAGAGAAGGTCGTTTGTACTTTCCCCTCCGTTTCTTAGGTGTGAGATATGACAGCTCCCATTCTACAGACGAGGAAATGAGGCTCGGAGAGGTTTACACGATGGAGTTTCCTTGGACTAATCATCTGGCTCTTGCAAAATCAGAATTCCATCCAAGGTCTCAGCTGTCAGCAGTGTCTCCTGAAACCACGGTGTGCAAAGGTGGATGTTGCAGGAGCTCACTGAGGGTCCAGTTCTTCAGTGTGGTCTCTCTTCCACAGTGTGTTCCAAAGTCTTGTCAGTGGGATCAGATGTATACAGGAGATTCACAACCACAATGAACTCCTTTCTCCTCCCCACATAAACTGTCTGTTGTCAATTCCAGGAACTTACAGAGAGCATGCTTGTAAAATGGCAATCTTTTCCAACACACGTCATAAACAGCATCAGGTATGAAGTATTCTTAGCAGGAGCCAACAAGCAAAATGAACCAAACTCTCCCTATTCCCCTCCCTCCCTCCCTCCCTCCCCCCCCCCCCCCCCTCTCTCTCTCTCTCACACACACACACACACACACACACACACACACACACACACACTCACACTTGGGTCCACTGGAGCCAGTGGTTTTGCCTGTTGACTGGCCATGCAGGAGACAGGGATCATGGTCAGTAGGGGATGCATTCTGCAAAACCCTGAGACAGGATTCTTGCCTTGCTTTCTTCAGTAAGTGGGGGTTGGGAAATACAGAAAGGAAGCATATAAGCTGTAAGGGAGATGTGAACCTTGTTTTGGATTCTGTTTTATTTATTTATTTATAAATTAAAATTGAAAAAGTTCTGCGCTTACGTCTGTGTGCGGGTGCATGTCTGCTTGAGTGCGATACCCACGGAGTCAGAAGAAGGCATCAGATCTCTTGGCGCTGCGAACTCAACTCTCATCCTCTGTGAGAGCAGTTTGTGTTCCAAACTGCTGAGCCATTTCTCCAGACCCTAACCCCCATTTTTCCAGACAGGGTCTCACTCTGTAGCCCAGGCTGGCCTCAAAATCAAGACACTTCTGCCTCGGTCTCCCAAGTATTGGGGACATGGGCCTGGATTCTGGTTAAGAACAAAGAAAACCAGTGTAAACATACAGGGAAGCCAAGTAATTGTAGGCATTTAATGATTTACAAAATGGTAATATTTTTACTGAAAAAGTATTTATTCTTCCGTTGCATGCATGTGTGTGCAGTGTGTGTGTGAGCGTGGGTGTGCCACAGTGAGTGTGTGTAGAGGTCAGAGGAAAACAATTGTGACTCAATCCTCTCCTACCACTGTGGGCCCCAGGGCTTCAACCTAGGTTGTCAGGAAATCGATGGACCTGCTGAGTCATTTTGCCAGCCCCAAATGCTAAAGTTTAAAGCTATAATAACAGTACCGAGGTTTTTTTCTTTTAATGTTATTTTTAAATTAAAAATAGATTTACTTATTTCATTTTGTGAGTATTTTATTGGCATGTGTGAATGTGTACCATTGTGTGTGCTTGGTGTAGGGAAGTTCAGAAGAGGACGTTAGATCCCCTGGAACTGGAATTATGTCCAATTGGGAGCACCATGTGGGTGTTGGGAATCAATTCCTGGTTCTCTTCAAGAGCAGTCAGTGCTCTTAGCTGCTGAGCCGTCTCTCCAGGCCCTCTTTCAAAGTTTTTATTTATTTGAATAAACACACTAGGGTTGTTAGTTAAATAACAGTTCCAGGAATTAAGTTATGTGATTTAGGGAGCATTATGTTCTGGTTGCCCCACACCCAAACGCAGCTCTTCTTTTCCTGTATCTAGAGATTTACAGTTAAGATCCACACGCTTGTATGTCATGCAGCCTGCATGATGGCGTCTGGGGCTCAGACCCACTTTCTCAGCCTTAAGCTCTAACTATAATTTCTAGTTTGAAGATGGGCCATCTGGACAGGAAGCAAGTTCTCTGGAGGCTTCTAGAGAAAAACCAAATCCCTTGTTAGTCTGGGAAGACAATAGGAAGACATTTGAAGGCTATAGACATGGTAGCAAAAACCTAAGATGACATCTCAGCTTTCATGGCCTAGGGCAACCTATGTTGAATCAGGGCTGACCTATGGGGAAGCTAGGCTATAGCAGAAGTCATGATGTGTGGTTTTTGTTCTTCCAAAGACAGAACGTCATGATGTAGCTCAGGCTGGCCTTGAATTCCCAGTCTTTCTGCCTGAGCTAGCTGAGCTGTTCCTGGATTATAGGTGTGAATCACCATGCTCCACTATGATGCATAACCTTAAATTTTTTCTTTTTACATTTATTTCCAAGTTGGGGGGGGAGAGGATGTGTGCACATGTCTGTGTATATGTGGGGACCAGAGGACAACTTGAGGGGGTTGGCTTTTTCTTTCTTTCAATGTTTGAGTTCTGGGGACTGAAGGCAGGTCACCAGGTTGACAGTGTGTACCTTTAGCTAGCAAGCCATCTGACTTGCTCCTGATGGGTCACTTTTGTGACTGGAAGATACTCTAGCATCGTTTTTTATTTTCCTGCTCTGGGGAAAGCCAGATGCTATGTCATAGAGACCCTTGAGACACTGGGAGGGCCACATAGGCAGGTACCAACTTACACACAAGCCTCATTTGGAGGAGGACCTTCTAACTCTGAGATAGTCTTCAGTGTCTGCACACTTTGATTGACATATTATTGCAACCTTATGTGAAATGATCTCACCAGAATTCCACGATCAAATCCTAGGAGGATTCCATATCCATAGCAACCAAGTTGACGGATAACTGTGTGACTCTATAAGATACTAGGTTTGCTTTGGTATTTTTGTGCAAATAAATAATAACAATGATAGAGGTCAGAACTGGAGCCTAGAGAGCCTTGAGAAGGCATTTTGTGACCATGGGAGGGAAAGAATTTGGAATGCAATTTCCATCTTAAAAGGCACACCATGAAACTGGGAAGACACTGGTTTTTCATTTCTCGTCAATGAAGTCAACCTCAGTTCCGTACTTTATTGGTCAAGTGCAATCGTAAAGTCTAATCTGGGCTTGTGTGACTTTCTTCTGTCTGGTTGATGGTTTTATACTTAAATAGGAGTTTGCGTACAAGGACACGCACCAACAGTGATAATTAGCAAGCAGGAAGGTGATCGATCCTTTGTACCTGATCTTATCAGCAGTGTGCTGATGACCACAAACTGGGTGATTCAATACAAAAGAATTTAGTACTCAAATTCTGGAAGCCAGAAGTCTCAAGTCAGGTCACTGGTAAGTTTGGGTCCATTCCTTGCTGTCTTCTATTCTAATGGTGGTCAGGACTCTTGGTATTTCCTAGCTTGTGCATGCGCACCAGAGGCTTCTGTCTCTTTCATTTACGTGGTTTTCCTTGTGTGTTTTGATACAGCTTTCTTATAAGGGTGTCGGCCCCTAGATTAAAGAAGCCCTGAAACCTGGTCTGACTTCATTTTAACTAATGGCCTCTGGAGACTCTATTTCTACATCAGGTAGTTTCTGGCGCACATGAATTTTATGGGACACTCTCAACCGGGTACGGTCCTGTTTTACTCAACAGATACTTTGAAGGTAAAGCTCTCTGCTGGTAATGAGGGATAGCGTGATGAATAAGAAAGCCGTGACTCATAGCCCACACGGGGGTTCACAGTTGGCATCGTCTATGTGAATCGTTCACGGGGGGTAAGCGATGGCTGTACAAATGGCAGTGGAAGCACATGAAGAGAGATGCAGACAGTCTGTTGTAGAAGGAAGCGGCGGTGCTGTGTCCTGCCTCCCGGCCTCCGGCTAGCTTTACACCCGAAATAATTACACGGAAACTGTATTCTTTTAAACACTGCCTGGCCCATTATCTGTAGCCTCTTATTGGTTAATTCTCATATCTTCCTTTAACCCATATTTAGTAATTCGTGTAGCACCACAAGGTGTGGCTTACCAGGAGAGATCTTAACCTGCGTCCATCTCAGAGAGGAGAAGCATGGAGACTCACTATGGCGACTGCCTGAAGCGTCTCCCCCACTCTCCCAGAATTCTGTTCTGTCTATTCCGCCTACCTAATTTTCTGTTCTCTTAAAGGGCCAAGGCAGTTTTCTTTATTAATTAACCAATGAAAGTAACATAGATAACTCTCCTCCATCAGTCTGTGGTGGAGGTGGCCAGGGTGCTTAGGCAGACCTCCTCGTGGGAGGACTACTTCAGCTAAAACATGAGTGGTGACCAAGGGACGAACATAACAACCAGAAGACTGCAGACAGATTTGCACTGCACCAAGCGTTTCAGTAATGGTTCAGCATGCTGGACACTGAGAATCCCCTACGCAGGGGCCCCAGCTGATCTAAATGCACCCCAGTTTTCCCATCAGCCACCTACAGCAGCATTCTGGATGGTTTGGATGATCTATGGCGGCCATACTTTGGGTTTTGAATGAGTTGTATTTCTTAAATATGTAGCTATCCATGATAAAAATATATATATATTAGTAGCAGGTAGCAGATAGCAGAGAGCCCAAGACTATCAAATCGGGTACTTAAAACACTCAGTAGAAACCGACTGGTGAACCAAGAAGTCTTGGCTGAGCTTCCCATAGCGGAACTTTCTACATCTTTTTCTCGCTGCAGGCGCCTTTGTTTCATGGGAGAAACGATGGCAGCATCTGCTGGAGATGGCTCATCTTCTAGCTGTCCTCGAGGATACAGCATTTTTATTCTTGCTCTGATTTCCTGTTCTCTTCCTTCTCTGTGACACAGTTCGGGGGGCTAGTCCATTTCCAGACCTTGGAGGGCGCTTTGAGACAAATGTGCTTGGGTCTGAAATGGAGCAAGGGACCCAACGCCATTCCTAGGGTAGCTTCTTAGGGAGTTCAAATGACACACAGCAATTTATTAACATAACACACATTGCAGGGGACATCAGTCCTTTATCCTGCCACCTGGGGCAGAATAAGGAAGCTCCTCAGGCCCGGACCTCTCTACCCATTTTAACCCATGAGGCCCCTTTCCTTATCTGAGTTGAGTCGTTGGGTTTAAATTTTCTCTGCTCACAGCAAGCCTTCGTCAACGTCTCCTCTGTCTCCAGATCAGGTCGATTTTCTGTCACAAGGCCGACCTAGTGCTTGGGATTGTCAATTTCTTTTCCATTGCATTTCAGGAGGACACCTCTGTCCTGAAAGCAGCTTGAGAGCCTGTGGCCCACACTCAGTGTTTTCTATGAGGCAAAGGCAGAGGCAGGCTTTCACTGCTAATTTTCATCAGCAAATGGGAGAAATGATAAAGAGTGCATTTTCTTTTTAATTGATATATAGTAATTGTGCATATTTACAGAACATGGTGTGCCATTTCATAGACTCACGTCATGTGGAATGATCAGATCAAGGTAATTGGCATATCCATCACTGCAGACATATATCAGCTCTTTGTGTTGGGAACATTCAAAATCTGGCAGAGGAAGCTTTTAAAACAGTATCTTTTTTTTTCAGCTTCAAAAAGAAAGGATACAGATAGTCCACAATAACATTTGAAAATATCACAACTGAAAAAAAAATTGTAAGAAGATTTGAGCTCATTCTCAGGAAAGGGCTGGTAGGTTTTTAGCATTTGACTCCTTGGCAGCATTGGTAAAATAACATGTAAAGTGATTTGACGGGAGATTTGGCTTTGAGGCATCTGGAGATCATTGATATCCTCATGGTCATTTTATTATTATTATTATTATTACAATTACTATTACATTCCAACCACAGTTCTTCCTCCTTCCCCTCCTCTCACCCCCTTTCTCCCCCCCCCCCGTCCATCCACCCTCTAGCCACCCTCTAAGGGTAAGGTCTTCCATGGGGAGTCAACAAAGCATGGCACATTCAAGTTGAGGCAGGACCAAGCTCCTCCCCACTGCATCAAGGTGAGCAAGTTATCCCACCACAGGGAATGGGCTCCAAAAAGCCAGGCTCATGCACCAGGATAGATCCTGGTCCCATTGCCAAGGGCCTCTCAAATAGACAAAGCTACACACTGTCTCCCACACGCAGAGGCCTAGTTTGGTCCCATACAGGCTCCCCAGGTCTAAAGTTTGTGAGTTCCCGTGATCTCGCTTCAGCTGCCTCTGTTGATTTCTCTGTCATGATCTTGACCTCCCCTGGCTCATATAATCCCTCCTCCCCTCTCTTTGATTGGACTCCTGGTGCTTGACTGTGGGTCTCTGCATCTGCTTCCATCAGTTCCTGGATGAAGGCTCTCTGATGATACTTGGGGTAGTCACCAAGCATCAACAGGGGAAGGCCAGTTCAGGTACCCTCTCAACTCTTGCTAGGAGTCTTAACTTGTGGCGTCATCCTTGTGGATTCCTGGGAATTTCTCTAGCACCAGGTTTCACACTAACCCAATAATGACTCCCTCTATCAAGGTATCCCTTATTGGTCTCCCACTCAGTCCCCTCCCCAATTGGCCATTCCCCATTATGTTTTCTAATCCCCTCCTCTTTACCGCCCCTTTCTCCAGTTTACACAGGAGATTGAATCTAATTCCTTTTCCTGCGTGTAGGGTCCTCCATGGTCATTCTACCAGAAGGAAACAGAAGCACCAGAGGAAGTATTGGAAGGGAAGGGAGGGAATGGAAGGGAAGGGAAGGGAAGGGGGGAAGGGAAGAGGAAGGTCCTTCCTTTCCTTCCTTCATCCTTAATCCCTTCCCCTTAACTTCCCTTCCCTTCTCCCTTCCCTTTCCTTTCCTTTCCTCTTCCTTTCCTTTTTATTATTTATTTTTTAAAAATTATTATTACTTTATGAGACAGGGTCTCATGGATTCCAGACTGGCCTCCAACTCGCTATGTAGCAGCTTAATCCGATCTTCCTGAGGGCAGACAATATGGACGTCACCAAACACCTTGGTTCTTTTCACTTATTTTTAGTGGTCGTTTTTTTCTCTACCTGCCTTGGTGTGCAGCTCTACACTACTTAAGCTTGGTTCCATCACTCAGCATTTCTCCTCATCTGTTGCCACGGAACTCCTAAGAACCCAGTGGCCCAGGTCCCCGAAAGGCACGGGCCATGTGGTATCGGAAGTAGGGTGCCGTCCCCTACTCCCGAGCTCTGGCTTCTGGGTCTTTTCAAAAGGTTATGCATGTCTTCATCACATAGAAAAGAAAAAAATTTAAAGCCGTTTTCATTCGTTGTCTCCGGTCTAAAAATAGGGTGACAGAGGGATCGTGGGATAAGCAGCCAGAGCAAGGAGAGTCGGTTACCACAGTAACCAGTGAGCCATTTCACTGCACTGCCTTGACTGTGTGATTTCTGGGAGTTTTCCCCCCTTTCCTTCTCTTGTGCGTGGGGTGGGGGTAGGTGGTGGGGGCATTTTTAGATTATATAATATGGAGCCAGATTCTTACTTCCGGCATCAAACTGTCTTCATGAAATTGTTATTTGGGTAACCCCTCCCCAGCAACAAACAGCCCAGGGTTAGTTGACTTTGCCGGGATCAAAGGATTATGACCACACCCATTTTGACTTACATAAGTATCTTTTTTGAATACATCTCCATTTTTTCATAATTAATTTTTAAGTTAGAATTCAGAGTTATGAGCTTCATTATGGCGTTTTCAGAGGCACCTGTCATGATACTCTGTTTTAATTTATCTCTCCACTGTCCTCCCTGACTTCCCCCAAATCATTTCCCTTCTGCTTTCCTGCCACACACGTCCCATTACCCTCTTTCCTGCCTCCCTTCAAATCTCTTCCTTGCCTCTCATGATCCCTTCTGCAGTTTCCTGACATGTACACATGTACACACAAACAAGTGCACACAAATGTGCAAATACACAGAAGTGTGTGCAATCAGATTTACATGCATGTACACAGGCACACACATGCATACCCATGTGGCACACACACATGCATGCACACACACACACACATACACACATGCACACAGGCCCACACATAGAGCCAGCTAAATGACTTTAAAGTGGGCCTGCATCTGGGTGGCCACCTCAAGTTCCCACCTTCTCCCAGACTGCGGCTACCAGACTCTGACACAAGTCTTTGTTATACAGTCATGAAGGAAACAGCCTTGTGTTTGAATTTGCACCAGCCACCACCTTGGGGTTGAAAATTGCTTAATACTTTTGGGATTGCCATGTGGCCAGAAGAGAGCGCATGCAGAATGCAATGAATATGGTTTCTAGCATGAATTAGACTCTTCATAAAGGTTAATTTTAGCCCCACTTTCCCTTTCTCTCACCTCCTTTCATCTGGTTGGCTATTGCAGGCTGTCTCAAGTTAGCTGGCAATTTAAAAATGCATATACATTGTAGGGGTCACCCTCTCCTCCTCTTTCTTCACAGAGTAGGAACCACCTTCTTTTGCCTTCCTTTTGTCCTATTTTCTATGCATAGTCCTCATCCCCCGCCCGCCCCCACCTCCCCACTGCCTGTGGCCTCATGTGGCACACAGTTCCTGGTCCTGGCCACTTTTCATCTAAATACTTCTCTGTTCTCTCCCTGAAGGGCTCAGTGGGTGCCTGGATAGCTCATCAGGTTGAAATCAAAATGTAAAAAATGTGTTCAATGGATCCAAATAGGTTGAAGTGACGCATGACAGGCTCCGGTCTTTAGTGCTTATTAGGGTGATGAAGTGTGAACGAGAAGCTGAATGGGAGTGTGTCAGTGGGAAATAATCCCCTCATCTGTAGTGAGGGAAATGCTGCTCACCTCAGGGGGAACAAAGGGGGCTGGGGCAAAGTACTTGCTGCACAACCCGAATGAGGAGCTGAGTTGGGTCCCCAGACCCCACATAAAAGCCCGAACCAAGAGGGAGAACTAACCTGTGCCCCAGGAGGGAGACTGGGAGGCAGGGACAGGTGACTCTAGAAGGGTGTGGGCCAGCTGGTCTGGCATATGTTGAGGAAAGACCATAAAGATACTTTGTCTCAGACAAAGTGGAAGGTGAAGACTGACCTCTATACACATGCAGTGCCATCCACATACCTGTACACACACACACACACACACACACACACACACACACACACACACGAGTGGGAGGCCAGGAGAACCTCAGAGACTGAGTAGCTTGAGAACTTGTGTGTATTAACTCTTTTCCGAGAGGCCTTGTTCTTGCCCACCAAATGGCTTTCTTCGATTGGTATTGTGCTCTCTGGTTGACCTTTTCCCACCTTCTAAGACCCTTTCAAGACCTTCTAAGATAAGGGCTGGGGAGATGGCTCAGTGGGGAAGCACCAATTGGAAGATGATCTTGGCCCCTTCACTTTGGGTGGAAGAGTGGAGTTGGCTGCGTGACATCAGACATGAATAGCCACCAGGATGATGTGACTCAAACCAGAGTGGGTGGGTTTCCCAAAGAGTTTGTAATCAGAGCACCAGGGATCAGTGCTGTCTCCACTGGGGCTTCCAAGGCCAATGAGTGGGAACAGGCTCTGACCTGAACCTGTGCTTTACAGAGTTGACTGTCTGAGAAGGCAGCAGGTGGCACCCTAAAATTAGGGAGAAGGGGCAGGAATAGACAGGACAAAGGCAGTCAGTCCACTCTGGAGCTCACGCTTACCTCCTGAGTCACTGTGGTGTCTCTTTCATGGTCCTGCACTCTGTCCTCTGGGTGTCTGGGTCAGATACTCTTGGCACACTCTTGTTAGCATTGCGTGGCATCAACCTTGTGCTCCTTTTGCGGAGTCTCGTTAGTGCGTGTCACCGCTAGTTAGTGCATGTCACGGCTCAGTTAGTGCGTTGCCACTGCTCAGAGAGTGTGTGTCACTACTAAGTTAGTGCATGCCACAGCTCAGTTAGTGCATGTCATGGCTCAGTTAGTGCGTGCCACCACTCAGTGCATGCCACCGCTCAGGTTGGCAGTATGATGAACCTGGGAGAGTTGAACCTGAAATTGAGGCGGACTAAAGTCTCCTGCAAGAGCCAACTTCGCGTAGGACGTCAGACAGTTTGTATCCTGAGGGCATTCTGAGGATTAAGCAGGGTCACGTGAGCAAAGTTCACAGGAGTTCAACTGTAGGCAGCCTACAGGGGCAAGACTTGTTTACACGGGTTAGGCTGCAGACAGTCACGAGGATAACAGTGCTTGGAAGCGTCCTCTAAACAGGAAGGCGATGAAGTGAACCCTCTTCTACTTACTGCCTCTGGGAGGGCAGGAAGCCCTTTCCAAGAACAAGCACATGATTTGGAGAAACAGGGCGCACAAATCTTGCCTTGTTTTCTTGGAGTTTTCTCACCAGCTCCTAGAATTCGCCGTCACACAACTTCATTCATGGATTGTGTTCCTACAGTAGTAGCTGGTATTAATCTTGTGCTCCTTTATGGCCATCTGGGCTTGTACGTGTGTGTGGTGTGTGTGTGTGTGGCACGAGAGAGAGGAGAGAGAGGAGAGATCGAGAGAGAGGAGAGAACTACGGGAGAGAGAGAGAGAGAGAGGAGAGAGAGACTGAGCGAGACGAGAGAGAGGAGAGAGAGAGGAGGGAGTATGTGTGATGTGTGTGTAAGTGTGTGAGTGTTCCCTCTGAACAAACAAATCTGTAGCACTAATATAAAAACTCAGAATTAGATATTGGGGTTCAACCTGAAGATCGGAAAAGCAAAGCAGTTAAACTACTAGAAAGCACCTACTTCTTTGAAATCTTCAGACTGAAAGAGAGGGAGTTCCTGTATCATCCTGCTTATATTTCTCTCTAGTGCTGGGATTAAAGGCTTGCACCACCACTGCGCGGCTCTATGGCTAACTAGTGTGGCTGTTGGGATTACAGGTGTGAGCAACCACTGCCTGGCCTGTATGGCTGACTAGTGTGGCTGCTTTGCACTGACCTTCAGGCAAGCTGTATTTATTAACATACAAATAAAATATCACTACATTTCTCCCTATAACTAATATAAGGAAAACTATATACAGTAAGTATAATAACTATATACAATATATACAGGCAACAAATACATCAACAATGTCTAGATCATTTACATTTTACAAATTCAGAGAAATACTTCCTATCTATTCTTTTTCAGTGAGTCTAAAGTGTTGTATCGAATTTATTTTCTATCATAACTTGCTTTCTGAGTCTGGTAAACAAGGAAAGCTTTAACTAAATAGTCTTCAACTTCCTCAGAGACCCAAGAAGGAAATAATATTAACTGAGTCAGCAGGAAGTGTGAGCAAGCAACTTCTAAAAATTGTGAGAAATAACAGAAACTGCTGACTTCCTGGACAGCCACCCAAAGTTCCTCTGCAGTGTTGGGGCATCAGTCTTCAGCCTATAAGCCTAGAATGTCTGACGGACTTTTCTATGAAGCAGAGTTTTTGAAGGACTGTCCTGCCTTGTCTGAGCAAGGTTTGACAGTCACTCTCTTTTGTGTCCTGATTGTCCCATTAGGACAGCATACTGTCAGCAGTTGAGGCAAGTGAACTTTCTTGCCCAATGTCTACTTTTGCCACAAAGAAAGCAAACTCTGTGTGGATGTCTTCCATCCCCTATCAACGACACAAATTGTTGATCAAAGGAAAAAAATAGCAGAGGGTCCCTGGGATGTATATTATTACATTGGCTGTGATAAAACACCAGGTTTCCTTCTTCTATGTGGCTCTAGTTTGTGTTAAGTTGACAAAAACTAGCTGAACAGCTTGTGTAATCTGAATGTGGGTTTGTGTATCCATATGCACAAACAAGGATGCAATGTCCTTGGAGGCCAGAAGATAGTATCAGACTTGTATGGTGTTTTGCTTTGCATTTAAGTCTGTTTTGTTTTGTTTTTAAGAAAGCATCTTACTATGTAGCTCTCACTGGCCTGGAATTTGCTGTGTAGATCAGGCTGGACTTGAACTCCGAGATCTGCCTGTGTCTGCCTCCTGAGTGATGGGATTACAAATGTTACAGGTTGTGTACACTATAAGTGGTCAACATTTAAGTGTGTTGTCCTATGTTTTTAAGTTTTCCTTTGCCTGAATAGAGGTTTAATTCAAGATATATAGATATATATTTTACTCATGGGTATTTAGATGTTCTGCCACCATTTGTTGATAATATCACCTTTCCTTTATTCTGTTGATTTTGCACAATGCTAGAAAGTTGCTAGGTGCTCTTGTGGGGCTTGCTTATGTGTTATATATCTTGTTCCTTGGTCTGTGTGTCCATCTCTCTGTCAATACCACACCCTTTGTATCACTGTAAATAGACCATGAACAGAGAAAAGGTAGCTGGCCTTTCCCATTTTAGTTTTTTGTTCCCAGAAGTGTAAGCAAGTCTAGTTCCTCTACTTTTCCACTGTCATGGTTCAGAGTGATCTTACCTAGAGCTGCAAAATCTCCTCCTGAAATTTTGATCAAAATAGCATTAAATTTGAAGGCTAACAGGGAGAGAAATTAGTGTTGTCATTCTGTTCGGTGGTTTCAAGTGTGGAGAGCACAATGCGTCTTTAACTTTCTTAGGTCTTTGATTTCATTCATTGAGTTTTCTAAGTTTTAGTCTTGTACATCTTCTCTGAGACTCACACATAAATATTTATTTTAAGTTTTAGCTATTGTAACTGATGTTCTCATTTTACTTTTGATGCTCATGTCTTCATTGTTAGTTCTTACAATTGAATTCCGTGTATTTACCTCATATGCTACTTGCTTACTCGGAACTCCTTAATTCTAGGTTGTTTTATGGGGGCCATTTGTCAGTTCCCAGCTGCTCAGTCTCAAAATAATCAGACAGAACCATATTATTTAAATCACTGCTTGGCCTATTAGCTCTAACTTCTTATTGGTTAACTCTTACATCTTAATTTTAACCCATCTCCATTTAATCTGTGCATTACCACAAGGTTAGGCCTACCAGCAAAGTTTCAGCGTGTCTGTCTATGGTGGAGGCCTCCATAGCTTCTCCCTGACTCCACCTGTAGTGATGAGCTGCGGGCAGGCCTGCTTTTCGTCCTGCCCAGCTCCCGGCCACCGGCTAGCTTATACCCCGAAATAATTACACGGAAACTGTATTCTTTTAAATACTGCCTGGCCCATTATTTTCAGCCTCTTACTCACATCTTGACTAACCCATATCGAATAATCTGTGTAACACCATGAATGGTGTCTTACCCAGAAAGATTCAGCATGTCTGGCCTGGTGGCTGGCTCATCACATCTGGCATCTCTCTGAGGAGAGGCACGGCAGTCTGACTAACTTAGGAGAGGCGTGGCATCTGACTGAGCCATCTACCTCACTTCCTTCTTCCTGTTCTGTCTATCCACCTATCTAAATCTTGCCCTATCAAAAGCCAAGGCAAGTTTGTTTATTAGCCAATGAGAATCCTCCATCATCCACCCTTCTCTCTCACAGCATTCTGTTTAGTTTTCCCTGCCTACCTCTGTTCCCTGTGTGGGCCCAAGACAGTCTTTATTGATCAATGGTAGTCACAGCTATAAGAGGGGAATCCCACATCAAAGGTGAGGCTTTTTGTGAAGTTGTTTGGGATTTTTTTCATGTTCATGAGGCTATCTGCCAACTCATGGGCAGTTTGGTTGCTTTTACCATCTGTATGTTATTATTTGTTTTTGGCCTTACTTGCATTGGCTAGAGATTCAAACATCATGCCCCAAGAGCAGCAAGAATAGTCAGCCTTGGCTTACTCTTGACCTTGGTATGTAAATCATTGTGCTCATCAGAAAAACATGTCATTTGAAGTTATATTGCAGTTGTCCCTTTCAAGTTGAAGATTGCCACTATTCTGTATTTCTGTGCTTTTTAAATCATGAATGGGTATTGAATTTTGTGATTTTTTTTATTCATTGTTATACCATGTAATTTTTCTTCAGTAGCCCACTTAATGAATTGTGCTGGTTGTTTTTCAATATTGCTCCTGTCTTTGCAACTCTGAAATCAATTCCCTATGTAACTACAGTTATTGTACTCTCATCACTGTGACCAAATAACAGAAATCACAACTCAGTGGGAGGAGAGGTTTGAAGGAGGAAACCAGTCTACCAGGCCAGAGATGGTGGCAGGGGGACTCTGGGCTGTGGCCAAGGGAACTTGTTTAAACCTGGGCCATAAGGAAGCAGGGGAAAGTGATAAGCAGCAGCCAGCCCTATGGCGACCTGCTTTTCCCGCCCAGGCCCCTGCTCCTGAAGATTTTTTAAAAACTGTTGCACAAATTCTAATCAGTCTTAATAATAACAAGCCAAGAGTCAGATATCAGGGTAAATGCTGAAAGATCAGAGTAAATAAAGGAGCAGCCACTAGAGAGTCCTTTTACCTCTACTGAATCCTCAGACCAAAGTGGTCAAGATCCTGTCTCCATGAATCCTCAGACTGAATGCACTGGCTCCTGTCTCCTCCTGCCTTAGATTCCTCTGTCTTCTCAGCCATCTCCCTTTCTGTCTCCCACCTCCCTAGTGCTGGGATTTAAAGTGTCGTGAGCCATCAATGCTTGCCTCTGTTCTCTTTTAGACTGGATCAATCCCATAGAGAGCCACCCTGCCTCTGCCTCCTGAGTGCTGGGGATTAAAGGTGTGTGCCACCACTCCCTGCCTCTATAGCTAACTAGTGGCTTGGCTCTGCATTCTGCTCTTCAGGCAAGCTTTATTGTTAGATCACAACCAAAATATCACTTACAGAGAAACCTCCTCAAATAGTACCCCTAGTTGGAGACCATGTTTTCAAACACCTTGGGAGACATTTTATATACAGCCCTTACTGAATCATGGTGCTTGCGTCTGTTACAAGTACTATTTGCTAGACTTTTTTTTCACTGATTTTTATGTCTATTTTTATGAGTGATATGGTTTTTAATTTGTCTTTTCTTTTTTCCCAAAATGTCTTTTTGTTTGTTTGTTTGTTTATCAAGGCAGTAGTTTCTGTGTAGCCCTTGCTGTCCTGGAAACTTACTTGGCAGACCAGGCTGGCCTTGAATTTAGAGATTACCTCCTTCTACCTCCAAAGTGCTGGGGTTAAAGGAGTTCACCAACTCTACCCAGCTTTCTTTTCTTTTTTATTAGCTAAATACCAGCTTTATAAAATGCATTGGGAAATAGTCTTTCCTATATGTTCTGGAAGGGACTGCATTAAATAATTAGTTGGTTTGAGAGAGAGAGGGGTCTCATGGAATCCAGGCTGGTCTCTGCCTTACGTGGGGCAGAGGATAACCTTGAACTCCTGATCCTCCCTCTTCCACCTTCCAAAATGATTAGGGCTACAGCTGTCTATCTCACTCCCTTTCTCAGTGGCAGAATTTTCCGTGAACCTAACCAGATCTGGAGATTTCTTTTTGGGGTGTGTGTGGTTTTTTAAGTCTCATGGTTAATTTTTCTTAGTGGTTATATATAAAACTCACATTATTATTTTAATTTTGGAGAGTTGTGGTAGTTTCTATTACTTTCTTTCTGAAGTAGTGGTACATTGCCTTTTAAAGCAGTGGTTCTCAACCTATGGGTCGTGACCCATTGGGGGGGGTCAAATGACCTTTTACAGGGATCGCCTAAGACCGTTGAAAACACCAGGTATTCACATTATGATTCATAATGAGATTAACAGTTATGAAATAGCATAAAATAATTTTATGGTCGGCATCACAACAATGTGAGGAACTGTATTAAAGGGTCTCAGCATAGGAAGGTTGAGAACCCACTGCTTGAAGTGTCAATAGTGTTACTTTGTGCTTAATCTTGTCTTCAGCACTGCAATTGCTTCCTCCTTGGTGTCCAGGTGGTGTAGGAGGTTCTTCTGTATTTGTGTGTGCTTTCATTGGTTGAAATAAAGAAACTGCCTGGCTTTTGGTAGGGCAAGCACTTAGGTGGGCAGAGCTAGACAGAACTGAATGCTGGGAGAAAGGAGGCAGGCAGAGAGAGCCACCATGAAGGCTGCCAGGTCAGACATGCTGAATCTTTAACGGTAAGCCACGACCTCGTGGTGACCATACGGATTTATTAGAAATGGGTTGAATCAAGATGTGAGAGTTAGCCAATAAGAGGCTAGAGCTTATAAGCCAAGCAATAATTTAATTAATACAATTCTGTATGGTTATTATGGGGGTTTTAAGCAAGCCGGGCAACGGGGTGCAGCCCTCTCCTCCATACAACATCCAGAGACCCGGATGTAAGAGCACCCCCTTCTTGACATTTGTTTATGTCTTTCCCCCTTTTTCCCTTGGTAGTCATGGCTCATACATTTCATTAATTTCCAAAGAAACAAGCAAGTTGTTACTGATTTTCCTTACTGATTTCTAGTTTCGATTTCACTGATTTCTCCTCTTACCCTTTAATTTTCTGTTTTCCTTCTTGCCTTGAGTCAATGCCTCTTTGTTTCCAGGTCACGACTTATTCACCTACTTATTTTAGGTATGGAGCCATCTCTTCAGCCTTCACCTTATTATTATTATTGTCATTAGTTTTGAGGCAAAGTTTCTTACTGAATGTAGAGCTGCTGACTGGCTAGACCAGATGGTTGACAAACCCTGGCGCTGCTTCTGTTTTCTGCCTCCCCAGCGTATGGAACTACAACATGTGTGCTACCATTCGTGGCTCCCAGTTTTGTCGTAGCCCCGATGTCTTTTCTGGGTTCCATACATCACCCCAGTCCCACCATCCACAGACTGACCATCAGCGAGCCCTTTGTAGTTCTTGAAGCCCATTTGGATTCATTTGCTTTTTGCTTTGACCACTTTTGCGGGAGTTAATTTAGTGTAACTTTTGCCCTGAACCAATCAATAGTTTTCTAAATTGTTTCCTGACTGTCTTGTTCTTTTTGTGCTTATAATAAGTTCTCCATGGCTACCAAAGTGCCTTTAAAATATGTCAACTTAATTCCTACTGCAGTAGTTAGAATGCGGTGCAACTTTTTTTTTTCTTTTTGGTTTTTTCGAGACAGGGTTTTCTCTGTAGCTTTGGAGCCTTTCCTGGAACTAGCTCTTGTAGACCAGGCTGGCCTCGAACTCACAGAGATCCGCCCTGCCTCTGCCTCCCGAAGTGCTGGGATTAAGGCGTGCGCCACCACCGCCCGGCCAGAATGCGGTGCAACTTTGAGAATAGCGTGCTACCAAGAAAACAGTCCCCGCTTGATTTTCCCATTCCCTTTCCTCCCCCTCCCCTGTTTCTGCCCCCTCCCAGTCCCCGTGTTCCCCCTCCGTTCGGTCCAACCCCCACCTCTTGGGCTTAGCACAGGGAAGCCCCTTGCTTCTGCTTGCTTCGTGAGCTCAGCTCAGCCTTGGAGCCTCCTCCTGCCTCTTCCTCCTGCCTGAATTGCTGTTTTCAGTTCATCTCTCTTGACTCTGCCATTTCATAGGGGTTCTCGGTTTAATTTGCTCTGTCCTCAGTTGAAGACTAGCTTTTATGCTTCTGTGGACGGGGCTATCGTCCTCAGCTGTGGAATCGAACGGAAGATGTTGTGTGGCTTTATGAAGGGATTTTATAGACACCCGTTAACATTTACAACATTTTCCTTTAACTAAACACGCTCATTTTAAACATTAAACACTTGACATTTCCTGCAATAATGCGAGGGACCTTAACTAATCACTTGAGAGAATTTAAGAACAAAACCATAGCTACCCTGAGGAACCAAAAATTCTGCCCCAAGATGATACAACTGAGGGACTAGAGAGACAGCCCAGTGGTTTAAGAGAACTGGTTGGTCTTGCAGAAGTCCCAGGGCTCAGTTCCCAGGACCTACATGTGGGGTCACAATCGTCTATGACTCCAGTTTTAGGGAATTTGATGTTCTCTTCTGAGCTCTGAGGGCACCAGCCATGCAGGAGGTGCCTGCATCTACATGCAGGCAAAATACTCTCACATAAAATAAAAGAAATAAACCTGAAAAAAAAGAAAAGAAAAATTGGCTCTTGCCTGAGAGTCCCAAGCGGCTGCCTGCTCTGTGGATTTTGTACTGACTTGGCCCTGTAGTCAGATCAGCCAGTTCCTCTAAGATAACTCTCATTACATGGAATTATTAATATATTCTGTACAGATATAAGCCATATCAATTTCATACACACACACACACACACACACACACACACACACACACACATATATATATATATATATAATACAACTCTCCATTTTATGTATCGTATAAAATGTGACATATTCTCCTATCGGCTCATTCTTACCCTTCAGCTCTATGCCTGGTTTCTGACATTCTGCTAAAGACCCCAGTGTTTAAAGTCTATTCCCCAAGTGATGTTATTAGGAAATGGTGGTTACCTTCAGGGGGCAGAGTCTTGTGGGAGGTCTGTAGGCCATTGAGAGCTTGTCCTCCAAAGATTTTGGGACCCTGGCTGATGGGACCCTGGCCTGATGGGACCCTGGCCTGATGAGACCCTGGCCTGATGGGACCTCAGCCTGATGGGGACCCTGACCTGATGGGATCCTAGCCTCTTCTATTTTTGCCCTCCTAACCATATGGTGAGCAGCCTGCTCTGTCCCAATCTTCCTGTCATTGCACCCAGCATTCTTCCCAGAGAACTAAAGGAGATGGGTGTATCTGATCACGGGCTGGGAACCTCAAAAAATGCAAGCCCGAAGAGATCTTTCCTCTTTCTGACTTAGCTATCTCAGGCGCTGTGCGACGTGACGAGAGTTGAGGTTCAAACTCGCTAGTAGCCCTTCCCATGACATCTCCAGCACCTCTCAGGGCCTCTGCTTCTGTTCCTGCCTCCGGCTTCCTGCTTCAGCTTCCTCTGGTGATGGATGGTGACCTTGCAAGCCAAGAAACCCTCTCCTCTCCCCAGTGGTTTTGGTTGGTGTTTTAGCCACAGCAACAGGAAGTAGTAGTAAAATAGGACAGCCTATAATCCCAGCCTGGGGAGGGGGGGTGAGCAGAGAGGTGTGTGGCTCCCCGAGCTTCCAGGCCCACAAGCCTTGCAGAGCCAGTGAGCTTCAGATTTGGCAATATGGTGTACTGTAGATACAGCTGAGACGAGTCAACTGTACTGACTTCACAGGACACTGACTTGGATTAAGCTGTAATTCCCTCAAAGTATGAGAGCCAGCCTGCCTCAGTCACCTCCTGCTGTCATTACAATCTACTCCTTAGAAGAACTATCTCTCCAGAAACCAGTGGCTTAAACCTTAGTCATCTGCTTCGTCTACGAGTACTCAAGCTACAGACAGCTTGTCCTGGTTGTTCTTATCCGTTTCACTCACATGACCATCAGTGGCCTGGGTATGGACGGAGCATGCTCGGGAATTTTAAAAAGATATGTATTATTATTTGTGTGTCTTCACATGCACAGGTGAGCGCGTGCACCTTGGCATGTGCGTGGAAGTCAGGGGATAACTTTGTGGGATTCATTCTCTCCTACTTTTATGTGGCTCACAGGTATCAAACCATAGCTCTAGAATTGTCTCTTAGATCTGACTAACTTAAAGATGCTAAGACTCTATTTCCAACATGAAGGAAGCAGCAATAATCCAAGTATGCTCTCTTTATGGAGGAGCATACAGTAGTTTTGATCCTGACTAACCCCTGGGAAAGCAGGGAGCCAGGCGATTCCGTCCATGCTTCCTTTGAACAGTTTTGGAAAATTAAGAATATAATGATGATGGTTGGTTGCTCTTAATATTCTTGGGCAAGAGATAAAGGGAGAAGACGAACTCAGGGCTCACGTTCCCTGACTAATAATTATCTTTGGCGGAACATTCTGGGATTAAATTGGAAAGCTGCAGCCTGTACAGTGCTCAGTATATTGGCTATTCATTTATATACACAGGATGTAGGACAATTCTCTTTCAGGGGAGGAGGAAAAATATGCCTCCCTTTAATTATATGGGCACAGTCATATGTAATACTAAATTTCATTACCAGGATTATAACACGTGTGGCAGATAGCTTGGACACAGTAGGAGGTTTTCATACTGGAAGACACCCAATATTGTATATTACCACTGCTCTAAAAGACTATTTTTTAAAAATTTTTAATTGTACATGTGCACACGCGTGTGTGTTGGTGGTGTGTGTGTGTGTGGTGTGTGTGCCCGTGCAAACACTTGAACATGAGTGCAGGTGCTTACAAAGCTGGAGGTATCAGATTCTGCTGAACTGGAGTTACAAGAAGTTGTAGGGTCACCTACGTGGGCTCTGGGAGCCAATCTTTGTCCTCTGGAAGAGCGCTGTGCACTCCTAGCCATGAGTCACCTCTCTAGCCCCCGTATCATAAGCTATCCCAACCCACAAAGATGCAGTCTTTTTATGACTTAAAGCATTTTTCCCAATTTAATATATTTAAATCTCCTTTCATTACGTATACCCCTTCAATATCATTCTCCGCAATCGAGTTGGGGTGGTGATTTTTACAGGTGGGACAGAGGTGTTTCCTTTGTATATGCAGGCCAGAGACTGCTCCTTGGGGAAATGGGGACCTTCATTAATTGCTAAATACAGAAGAGGGCTGCATAACGAACAAGCTGGTTGCATATTCCTCCCCCACCCCCCCGTGATTGCTTCAAATCCGTTAGGAAAGATAATCAGGGACAGCGTTTTTGAGATTTTATTTTAATTTAGTGAGGTGTGGTAAGACTATTAAAAACACATTTGGTTATAGAGCTTAGAGCATGACACACGTTTATCTGCTTCTTCTAGCACGCTTCTTTAATGTAATCTTGTCTCTGTAATTTCGAAGCAGAAAAGCAATGTCTAAATTTGAAGTTGCTTTTTACTGGCTTGCAAACTCCACCGGACCTGAGTCTCAACCGCTGCCCTGCTCTTTCCTTGACTGATGTGAGGCCCTTGGTCAGGTGGTGAAGGAAGAGTGGGGACACGGCTGGCTTCCCTTATCATCCTCAGCCCTTTGTGGCTGAGACTTGCCTTTCAGAGGATATCATGATAGTTCTGTGTTTGTAGTTGAGCAGTCTGAGAAGTAGGAGTACGGGCTTTCACGGTTTCCTTTAATGACATTTAACTATTTCTTGACCTCTCCACTGGACCTCTGAATGTTAAACAGAAATAGTGTTCCTATTTCTGTCTGATCTAGGCTTTCTTTCAAATTTAAATATTTTATTCAGTATAGGTTTTTAAAGAATTAATTTTGATCTGGGTGTGGTAGTTCATACCTTGAATCTCATGCACTCAGAAGACAAAGGTTGGGGGATCTCTCCTGAGTTTCAAGGCCACCAACCTAGTCCATATAGCGAGTTCCAGGCCAGCCAGAGCTACATAGTGAGACATTGTCTCAAAAAATTGTATTAATAAATAACGTTGCTATTTTTTAAAGCTTCATTACAAGCCTGTAATCCTGGCAATGGGGAAGTGGAGGCAGGGAGGAGACTGGGGGAGTTCAAGGCCAGCCCTCAGCTACTTGGTGAGTTTCAAGGTCTGAGGTGATTGTCACAAAACTCAACTGATGACTAAAAGCAGTCAACTGCAACCCGACCCCTCCCCCACAGCTATCTTAGAGCATCGTGTATATTGATGGCTGACTTTTAAGGTATCCTCTTCCACCTGAGGTGGATTCCGCAGTCATTTCATGCTTGTTTTGATTCCTGGGCAGCAATGCAATGTTGAATTCTGCACCCAGCATCCGCCACAATTAAGCTTTCCCGAAAGTCTCTGGATCTATGGAGCGACTTGGAATGAGGGCATCGCTGTCGTTAGCCGCGTTGTCTCATTAATAAAGCGCTTTCAAGCTTATTAGCCTAAACAGTTGTATTCAGTTCACAATTCTGTGTTTGGCACTGGGGATGGTGATCAGCTGGCTGGTTTTTCTGGTCTCAGCTGGCCTCATTTGTCTGTGGTTGGAAGATAGCTCGGCTGAACGTGGCTAGCAAGGTCGGGGCGGAAAGTGAAACAAATCAGGCATCCGGACTATCAAAAAAGCTTTGTGTTTAGGAAAGCTCGCTCTGCTCCGAGAGCGAGGGATGAAGAGCAGAGCAGAGCTTAGGAGACGCTCTGTGGATTCAAGCAGGAAAATCTTTATGGGTTTAACGAACGAAAGCATCAGCAACTGGTAAGGTTAAGGGAGGGCCATGACTCCACCGCGTAAATAAAGGCATTTATGTGATCCGGGACCACACTTTGTATTTCACTGTAAGACTTCTGAAGGTCCTTTAATCCTCTGATTCCCCCTAATTGTCCCTGATAGTAGCATTTTAAAAATAACAAGCCACTTCTTTTGTATAGTGGCTGTGTCATCTATGGATTTGGTAGTTATGAAGAAGGGCTCCTGTCAATAATTTTGCTCATGCATTTTTGATATGTACATTTTGCATTCCCCTCAGCTAGCCACACTCCTAAGAATGGAATTCGCCTACATCAAATAGCTGGGCTGTGCTTAATTTTTGTAGATTCTGCCAAGTTCTTTTTCTTAGCAGTGGTGGCCGTTTGGGACTGATAAAGACTCACCTGTGAGGACTGACTAGTAACAAGCAGCCAGAGGCACTATTGCTGGGTGATTTGGTCCACATTAGGAGGTGGGGGCTGGGTCTGGGAATGCTCTATTTTGCCCTGGTTCCTTCCTGTTTGTTCTGTGTTTCCTGCTGTCAGAAGGTGAAACGACCCTGCTATGCCCTATACTCCCTTCACCATGATTTCTGGCCCATGGCAGGCACACAGGAAGCAGGATGTCAGCAGACCCTGGAGCTGAGCCGTTTGGACAGTGAGCCAAAAACAGCTGTCTTCCTCCCCCCCCCCCCCCCCGAAAGCTGCTTTTGTCAGGTGTTTCGTGAGACACACAGCCAAGCACAGCCATTGTGCCAATTCTCAGTTCCCTCAGTGGCTTCATGACCATGACGTATGTGGAATTGTCAAACTTAATACCACCTATCGCGGGTGAGGCAGAGGAGGACCTCGAGGGTTTTAATGTATATTTTACAGACTATTTATCTTTGAATTCACGGTTAACCACAGATCGATTTTTTTTCTTACTGAATTTAGCACAATCTTAACAACTGAACATTTGTCCTTATACCCAGAGGTAAGGGTGGCTTTTACCATTCATCGAGGATGCTCTCCCCCACCCTTTTCTCTATTGAGACAGGGTTCTCTGTATAGGCCTGGCTGTCCTGGAACTCACTCTGTAGACCAGGGTGGCCTCGAACTCAGAGGTCTGCCTGCTTCTGCCTCTTGAGTGCTTGGGTTAGATGCATTCAGGACCATAGCCCTGGTAAGAAAGTTCTCTTTGTAACAGAGATCGCTTGCCAGAAAATGACCAACCTCAAAATGCAGAGTCATGCAGCCCAGTCCCCAATGGGCTACAGCAAAAAACACTCCTGTGACTAAGGCTGGGTGAAACACAGCGGAAGAGGGTGTGAAGGATTCTAAGAGCCAGAAAATCCGGAGTTTGTTGTGAGATTGCATAATCAGAAGCTGTAGCCGCGAAAGTCTCACAAGTGGACTGCCTGAACGTGTGCTGGGCAACGGACAACAGCAATAGACAAATAGTCAAAGTGGACCTGGAAAAGCAACCTAAGGCCTCAACCCATATAAAGAAACTGCAGGCCATGGAGGCAAGCTGGGAAAGTGGTCATCCCAGGGGAGAGTGCTCAGTAACTGGTTATTCAACACCCAAGGATCAGCCTCCCAAAACATATACACAAGTAGATAGTATCAGGCTGGGCAGGTTATATATAGGATATAAGTGTATTTGCGTTGTACATGTGTGTGTGTGTGTATTGTGTACACATGGAAAACAATTGAAAAAGAGACCATGACTTTGAAAGAGAACAAGGAAAGGTATATGGGAGGGTTTGTAGGGGAGAGAAGGGAAGGGAGATAATATAATTACATTATAATCTTAAAATAGCATTTTTTTTTATAAATGATCACAGTGATATGTTAATACTGTCGTGGGGAGGCGAGCAGGCCTACTTTTCATTCTGCCCAGCTCCGGGCCACTTGGCTAGCTTATGCCCCGAAATAACAAACACACAAACTGTATTCATTTTAAACACTGCCTGGCCCATAGTTTCAGCTCTTACCTCACATCTGGATTAACCCATATCTAATAATCTGTTGTAGCCCACAAAGTGGTGCCTCTTACCACGAAGATTCTAGCATACGTCCATCTTGTGCCGGAGCTTCATCGTGTCTGTCTCCCTGAGGAGAGGCACGGCATCTGCCCCACTTAGGAGAGGCATGGCATCTGACTGAGACATCTACCTCACTTCCTTCTTCCTGTTCTGTCTACTCCTAAAGGCAGGCCTATTAAATGGGCCAAGGCAGTTTTTTTTTATTAACAAATGAAATCAACACAAACAGAAGACTCTCCCACATTATGATACCCTACTGCTTTTTGTCTTTGGATTCTTTCCCTTTCCACTCATTTAACCAATCTCCCTCTCTTCTGTTCCCTCCTGTCTTTCCTTCCCTCCCTCCCTCCCTCCCTCCCTCCCTCCCTCCCTCCCTCCCTCCCTCCCAACAGGATTGTTCACTAAGTAGCCTAGACTGGCCTTGAGCTCTTGGTCACCTGGCAGGAACTGGCTCTACAGCCATTCACCACCGTATTTCGCTCTCCTGGCTCACTTGAGAAACCAGAGTTCCTACTTTTGATGTTAGCATAGCACAGCGAGCTTTGCTTCTTCAATACTATTATGACTTTTCCAGTTTGGCAAGAGGATTTGGGATTTCCCTTCTGAAAAGCTGATGTGTGGCACTGTATTGCTTTCCCCAGATACGGGCCATGCTTCTCATCCAGAGCTTACTCATGCTGCCCAGTCGGAACCTTACCTGTTTTGTTTCTCCGTCTTCTCTCCGGTTCTGGCACCCACTGCTCTGTTTTTAACATGCTTTGTTCTACAGAAGGTTCCATGTGCACTTAGCTCACCTATTCTGATTCCAGTGTTGCTTGGAAGTATGTATATCCTGCTCTATAATCCACTGTTTCTGCTCCGGTTCAATTAGCTATTATTGAGACTTAAGACTGAAATCCCTGCTCATAATATACTGTTAAATATTCCTGTCTTAAATTCTTAAGTTATGTCAAGGTGGAGATTACACACACACACACACACACACACACAAACACAAAATTCCTTTTTTCTGTCCCTTTACTTTATTTCATCAACTTCTTCAAAATTAAACCTCTAGTTTGGTTAATTTCTTTTTTAAAATTTTATTCTTCTCTCGTACAACACACACACACACACACACACACACACACACACACACACACCCTCTTTCTATGTAAAGCTGGCTGAGTAATTATGAAGTACCACTGGCTTTGAACTCTTAGCGATATTTCTGCCTTGGTTTCTAGAGTGACAGGATTATAGGTACCTCAATTATTTCAATGTTGTTGTTTTTAACTTTAATTTTTTGTTTGTTTTATGTTTTGACTACATGTGTGTCTACTATGCACTACACGTGTACCCTGGGCCTGGAGTTACAGTCAGTTGTGAGTCACCACGTAGGGGCTGGGAACTGAAGACAGCTAGTGCTCGTAACTGCTGAACCATCACTCTATACTGGGTACACACGGGGTTGTCATTGCTTTGTCTCGTTGGATTGATACTTCCGTCACTATAAAGAGCCCTTAGTGTTTTCTGGAAGGCTTTAGCTTAGGCTTAAAGCCTAAAAGTCTATGCTATTTGACAGAAAGACGGCCACCCTACTCTCATTTGGTGACCACTTGCTTGGCATATTTTCTTCTATCCTTTCTTTCAGCCCAAGCTGTCCTGAAATCAAAAGTGAGGCTCTTGTATGCACTATATAATTGAATCAGCTTTTGATTTATTTAGCCACTCTACGTTTTTTTTGTTTGAAGAGCATAATCCACTTACGTTTAAAGTACTTGTTGGTGAGGAGGATTCCCTGTTGTCTGCAGGACTGTGTTTGGTCTGCCACGTAGTTCTTGCATGCTTCTTGTCCCTTGCTGCCGCGACTTTCTCTCAGTGTTTTTCACATTGATATGCTTGGCTTCCTTGTTCTTTTATATGCTGTCTACAGATGTCTTCTCTGCGGTGACCATAGGGCTGCCATGGAACTGCATAGAGAGGAAGCAGTCCATTCTCGGAGGGCGCAGCTTCTCTGGCTTGTTGAATTGCACGTCCCGCCGCCTCACCGGCATCACCACTGACTCCATTTATATCTGCTTACTTCACCTACCTAGGAGTGACATCTGCTTTATCCTTTGAGTACTTTCGTCTTCTAAGTTTTAGAGTAGAATCAAAAGTGATTCACTTGCCTCCATTACAGCAATGAAGTAGTCTTTTAAACATTTCCTCTTAGACGTGGAGGGTCAGAGGACAACTTGGGAGTTGGTTCTCTGCCCTGTCCTTCCACCATGTGTGTACTGGGACTGAACTCAGGTTGACAGGTGTGGCAGGAAGCTCCTTTACCTGCTGAGCCATGTCAGTGGGCCACAGTAGTGCACTGCTCTCTATGTTTCTTCAATCAGGGAGTGCCCCACATTTTTATTTGATTGTTTGGTCATTTAATTCTCTTTTATTTCCACTGGAAGATGCTCTCCAGCATTTCTTATAGCAGGACCAGCGGTGATGAAGCGCCTCACAGTGACTTTAGTGCTCTCTTGCATTCTTTTGAAGGACATTACACAGTTTTTTTTTCCTTGCATCTTTAATACTACGTTAAGCTATGAGTCTCCCCCTAGGGCATGCACCATCCCTGGAGGTTCTTCAACATCAGGTCAATGGGTATAGTGGATGGAACCAGTTCCTAGTCTATGGATCAGCTCTAAAATTCATTTATTATATTGTCTTCAGATAGAGGACCCAACCCATGTTAGACAGATAAGAGCAGATCTTCTGCTTGATCGTAGTCAAAAGCCTAGGAAGTGATGAGGATGTCCTTGAATTTCTGATCCCCTTGCCATGGTTTCCCAAGTGCTGGAGGTGCTTTCTCCTCACTGCAGGTCCACGCCACCAAACTCCTCATCCTTCCCCACACTGCAGGTCCATACCACCAACTATCCATCCTTTCCCACACTGCAGTCCACACCACCAAACTCATCCTTCCCCACACTGCAGGTCCACACCACCAAACTCATCCTTCCCCACACTGCAGTCCACACCACCAAACTCATCCTTCCCCACACTGCAGGTCCACACCACCAAACTCCTCATCCTTCCTTTCCCACACTGCAGGTCCACACCACCAAACTCCTCATCCTTCCCCACACTGCAGGTCCACACCAACAAACTCCTCATCCTTCCCCTCACTGCAGGTCCACACCACCAAGCTCACCCTTTTCCCTCTTTTTCTTTATTATTCGCTCATACAATATGTTGCAACTACGTTCTCTCCTCCCTCCACTCTTCCCCTTCCTCTCAGCTCTCCCCACCTTACCTCTTCCGCAGACCCATTGCTCCTCTGTTTATATCCCTTCAGAAAAGAGCAGGCCTCCAAGGGATATGTATCAGCTGTACAGCATAACAAAATGCAATAAAGCCTGTCTTACAAAAATTTTAAAAACCTTTTAGCTATTTTGAGTGTATCATTTTGCTTTCATGTAACTTGTACATTTTCTGCTAAATAGTAAAGTTTGCTTATAGCCTGATAGAGATCCTTTGTTTATGATAGCTACTTCTTACCTGGACCACTAGTCTCTGTCTCCGACCTCACCCTGAGATTGCATTGTGAGCCCTAAGCTGGCCTAGAACTCACCATATAGCCTGGGCTGGCCTAGAACTCACCATATGTATTGGTGATTTACAGGAAGGAGCTGCTTCTTGGCCCACTGATTCCAACACCCACCTCATCTAGAAGCACAGCCACACCCAAGACAGTCTTTGACATGCTACCTGGCATCCTGTGACCTACTTGAGTTACTGCATAGCTAGCTGTCACAATTCTGTACTTGTGCATTTGTTTTCTCCCTTCTTGATCTTTTTTTTCTTGAATTTTTCTAGTTATCAATTCAATGACTTCTCTGTAAGTTATTTGGGTTTTCTAGATACACATCATATTATCAGAAATTTTATTTTTCTCAAACTTTATAAGTTTTATTTATCTTGTTTTACTTACTTACTGTGTATGCGTGGGTTTACATGTTTCAAGGCGCATGTCCGGAGGTCAGAGGACAATTTGCAGGAGTTGGTTCTCTCCCTCCCACATCTGTGTCCTGGGGACTGAACCCAGGATGCCAGTCTTGGGCACACCTTCTCATGTGCCACTATGGATAAGGCTTGTTTCCCCAAACACTGGTGCAGCTCGTTAACAATTTTAAATGCATACAATAAAGTGTTTAAAAATATTACTTAATTGTATTTTTATATCTTGATGATATATTATAGCTTGATGTTTTTATTATTAATTTTGTTTGCACATCATTTCTATTTTGTCTTAATTAGTTTTTCTTTCTCAGTAATGGCCTTTTGGAGATCATGTTAGCACACCCCAAAATTCATATGCCATAAAATTATAAAATGTGTGAGTTAATGTTTAACATAATCAGAACTGAGCAGCCAGCACCAATATTTAATTTCATGACTTAAAAACATTTTCATATATTTTCTAACCATGTATATGTATGTGTGCGTATATGTGCATGTTAGTGCAGGTACCTGTGCAGGCCAGAAGAGGGCAGAAGATCCCCTGGGGCTGGGGTTTCAGTCTGTTTTGAACAGCCTGATGTGTAGATGCTTGGATCTGGACTTGGGTCCTCTGCAAGCTCATTATTAATTCTTCCAACCACTGAGCCATCTCTCCAGCCATGTCAGGAAGTTTTTCCGTAGCCTAAAGATTATCTATTAGCAACCGGGGACACTGAATGTCCCTTGGCTGAACCCTATGCAGTTGTTGTTTCCAGGTTTATTCATTCTGGACATTTTATCTAAATTGATTAATGCAAAATGTGGCCTTTTATGCCTGCATTTTTCTGCCATCAACACTGCATATTGTCAGATGATCCATCATAAGGATATTGCAAATTTCGCTTTCCCGTTAGTCATTCGACATGTGCTGGCAGTTTCCACACATTTTGAACATTGCACTATGAACATTTGTATGCAAGTGTTTGTGTTCACATAAGCTTTAATTCTTTTTTGTTTTTTAAATACACCTAGGGGTAGAGTTTCTGGGCCATATGCTACCCCTAGGTTTAATGATATGAACTATTTTGCTAAATAAATACCTATGGCCAGCGTGGTTTGAAGTTCCCAGTTTCCCACCAACTTTGTATCTTAGCCGTCCTGCTAGATGTGAGGTTTATTTATTTTTGTAGTTTTCATTGCTCTTTCCCAATAATTATCAGTGTTGGGCGTCTTTTTATGTGCTTACTGGCAAGCTTACTGTCTTTGGAGAAAATCCTTTCTGAATCTAGAACTTAGAAATTATTTGTCTTTTTATAAGGTGTAAGACTCCTTAAACATTCTGGCTTTAAGCCTCTTACCACATGCATTATTCATAGGTATTCACTTCATTTTGTTGGTTTTCTCTCCAGGTCGTTGATGCCTGTGAACACGAATGCTCCTGTGATGACATCTCGTCTGTTTGCATCGTCCTTTGCCAGTTTGGACTTTGGTGTTCTATCTAGGAAGTCATAGCCTGATGCATGGTCATGAAAATGGACTCATATTTTTAAAATGTCATAGCTGTAGTTATTGTAGGCAGAGGATGATCTGCTTTGAGCAAATTTTTGCATATCACCATATGCAAGGGAGGGGTCCAGATTCTTTTTTTCCCATATGGATGTCTAACTCACTTGTTGGAAAGAATATTTACTTGAATTTTCCTGACATTTCTTGTGAATCAACCCATTATAAATGCAAGGGTTGATCTCTGATCTTTTGATGCTATTTCATCGATCTCGATGTCATCTTTCAGGATTATTTCTTTGCCTGTCGCCTTCATCAATCTTCTACGTGTAATATGATTTCTTTGTATTTATTGTTTGCTGTTCATAAGCACCTTAAACTTGTGACTTCATGTTTTGAATCCTTTGGAAAATTGCCTCCGATATTTCTTCATATTACTGCTTTTACCTCATTGAGTATGGTTAAGTAATATGTCATTATAATGAAGTCATATTTCTTGAATAGGATTGAAACCGCACACAGAGACACACATGCACACGCATACATGCACACATGTACCCTCACATGCATATATGTATACATACATGACACACACACACACACACACACAGACATAGCACCTGCTTTTGGAGTGCACTTCTCCCTTGCTCTGTCCCTTTCTGCTTCTTGATAACTCATGCCCATCTTTTCTAAGTGCAAACACAAACTATAAAAACTCCCTGGGAAAGATTTACTCTCTTCCTTCTCAGTTTTGCAAGCCCCTCCTTTGGGCAGTTGTTGTCACGGGTTGTGAGCTTTAGTTTGCCCGTCTATATATTTTTCTTCCCAATGCAGACCTCTTATGATCAAGGGTCACGCCTGAGTTATTTTTGTCTGCCAGTTGCCTAGTGAGATTTTTTAAACCAGTAAACACTCAATAAAGACTGAATAAATAAATAAGCCTTCCCCCCAGAGATCTCTGTCTTCCTGTTCTCCATGCTCTGTGCATTAATAGTGTCAATTAAGTGTTCCATTGCTGATTGCTGAAACCGGGCACAGGACTCAGACCGTTTATAACCATACAACAGCTTTATTGCCAGCAAGAATGCAGGGTGGCAGTGTCTGGAGAAGGATACATGTATTTAAATAATCACAAGATTTCATGTTTGGGCTTCTGTCCTTCCCCGCTGGGTCAAATAAGACACATTTTGTCTCAGACTCTGGAGCCATAGTCATTGTGTCTGGAAGGTCCCTTAACACCAGGAGTTCAGAAACTGCCTGTCTAAGTTAGGATTTCTATTGCTGGGAAGAAACGCCATGGCCCAAGACAAACTGTGGGGGAAAGGGTGTATCTGGCTTACACTTCCAGATCAGGAACTCAAGCAGGGCAGGAGCTGAGGCAGGAAGCAGGACTGATGAGGGATCCATGAAGGAATGCTATTTACCAGCCAGCTCCTCTTGGTTGGCTCAGTCGCTTCCTTCCTTCCTGCTGCCCTGCTCCCCCTTCCCTTCCTTCCTTCCTTCCTTCCTTCCTTCCTTCCTTCCTCCCTTCCTTCCCCCCCTCCCCCCCCCCTCCTCCCTCCCTCCCTCCCTTCCTTCCTTCAAGACAGGGTTTCACTTTGTGGCTGTCCTGGAACTCACTCTACAGACCAGGCTGGCCTCAAACTCGCAGAGATCCGCCTGCCTCTGCCTCCCAAGAGCTGGAATTAAAGGCGTGCACCACTACCAGCAGCCTCATCTTCCCTTCTTATAGAACTCAAGACCATCAGCTCAGGGACAGCACTAACCACAATGGACTGGGCCCTTCCCCCTCAATCAGTAATTACAAAAAATACTCTACTGACTTGCCTACAGCCTAATCTTATGGAAGCATTTTCTTGAGGCTCCCTCCTCTCACATGACTTTAACTTGAATCAAGTTGCCAAAAAAAAAAAAAAAAAAGAAAATACTGTCTAGTACACTGCCCCTGGGCCATGTCACTTAAAAGTAGCTCGCATACAAGCACGTTACAGTCATGTGATCCAGCATAACTGTCAAGTTGCCTGACTCTTCCAAAACTAAGTTCAAGCTACCCATATGGCTTCCACTCTATGAGTTCAGCTAACTGGAGATGGCTATCTCTACTGAGCATGTGCAGACTTTTCTTGCCATTGTACGCTAACATCAGCATGAAGCTACTTACACAGCTTGCATAGAGTTAGGTATTCCAAGTAATCTAGAGAGAATTTAAAGTGTACGGAAAATAATGACATATACATCAGTGAATTAACATTGAGAGTTCAGAAATCAAGTCATGTATCTATGGTGTATTGATGCTACACTATACACAAATACAATGTTATTTTATTATGAGCAACCTATATTCCAGTTTCAATGAAGGAGCCTAGAACCTAACTGTCAAAGTCACCAAGGAAGGCACAAACCAATTACTATTATTTTTCAATGCTCCAGAATGATCCATCATGCCCCAAACAACTCACAGAACCACAGCTATAGCCTCATTTGTTTTTAGTTGGTATAATATGGGGCAGAGGTCACGTGTGAAGCATCAGGAAGGTTTGGAGATGAGCACCCTGACCCAGATCAGATGATTTTCATACACTGGGAGAGGTGTGATATTGGGACAGCTCTTCTTGCTTTGAAAGCATCTCGCGCCCTTCAGTCCTTGACCTGTGAAGCATCAGTGTTCGGCTAAACCAAACCCAAGTTGCCTTGTGAGGAAATCCAGATTCACTATGAAATATTATCTGGTCAATAGTTACTGTTGTCAAAATTATGGATATCCACTTCGACAATCCAACCAGATGTTAAGTAGCTCAAACAATGGCAGAATGAAGAGGAAGCAATAATTTGGCCACAGTTTGGGTACCACTGAAGATTACAGTTCAAGTTCCTCTTCCCTCAGTTAAGTTCTTAGCTAAGAACTCTCAGGAATGCGGGTGTGAGGGGAGTCTTCATTTATCTGAGACTGTCTTTTTTTATTCCTTTAAGATTTATTTATTTATTATATATTGGTGTGTCTATGAGTCTATGTGCATGCTTGCTTGCGGGTGTCTGTGAAGGCCAGCAGAAGCTATAGGATCCCCAGGAACTGGGGTTCCAGAACGTTGTGAATGCCTGATGTGGGACCTGGGACCTGAGCCCCAGGTTTTCTGCAAGACCAGTAAATGCATAAACTGTTGAGCCATGTCTCTGGACCCAAAGACTTACTTTTTAAAAACTGTGATATTTGTGCTCATTTTAGTGCAGTTACTAAAAGGCATGTCTATCTCACTTCCTTTGGAGAGAAACCCTTAGCTCCTTCAAAGCCCTTTCCTTGTGTGTATTTTATGCTTGGTTACACACCCCCCTCCTCCACTGTGCATCCTTTCTGACATACAGTAAGTATTAAGTAGATGCTTACTAAATCACTTAGGGGATGTGAGGTGGCTGCCATGCCACAGAAAGCTCAAATCTTTCCCACCACTGAATTGCCTACCTTATCTTCCAAACTGTTAAACGTTGTCGGAGGATGCGATCCTACTGGGCTGATAAAATGCTGCATTTAATTCCTGCCATTAAATCCAGCTGGGCCTCCGGTGCGACCGGGCAGTTTTTTTTTTTGATGAGGTCTTGTTGCTTTCTAGAACATTCACAGTCCCAGCTTATTCCACGTACTTTAACCCATCACTGGTCCATACTACCTTTCTTTACCCTTGGCAGCAAAGCTGTGGAAAATGTCTCACGGCCTGGCACTTCCTCTAGAGGTATTTCTGCATGGCCATGTCTAGGTATATGTCCTATTTTTTTTTTTTTGCCTTCTGATTGCAAACCACCCCATCTTTTACTGTCTGTTACAGTCCACTTCCAATCCGCCTCTCCACCCATTAAATACAGAACAGTGGTTGTTGGTAAGCCAAGGTCACTTGCTCTGGTTATTACCCGTAACAAAACACTCCAAAGTTATTGGTGTAGACCAGCAATCGTTATCTGTGAGTCAGGAAGTCAGGAAGGGGCACAGCAAGTGAGAATGACCGCTTGTTGTGTGAGTCACTTTCATGGCTGTGACAAAATACCCAACCATAAAGCCCTTCTGGAAAGACAGGTGTATTCTGACTTGTAGTTAGAGGGTATCGTCCACCAGGTTGGGGATGGAATGGTCACAGGAGTGAAGCGGCTGGTCATATTGTATGCAATAAAGGTTAGCCATCGTGTTTTTGCCCCATGATACTCATGCATTTATTTGGAAAGACAAGGAAGATTGCCTACATGTTCATTACACATGATGGAAGAAACGAAGGCAAGACTGGGCACTAGAAGCCTTCCTGTAGCTCCTGCCTAGGGGTTAGCTTTCTCATAATATGGAAGACTCAAAGCCTTTGGAAGTCTCAATGGTAGGAGTTTAAGGCTTTATGTGTGTCTCACTGTCTTTCTTTCTTTAAATTAAAAATATGTATTATCAAATGGTGGTGGCATGCACCTTTAATCCCAGCACTTGGGAGGCAGAGGCAGGTGGATCTCTGTGAATTTGAGGCCAGTTTGGTCTAGTAAGTTCCAGGACAACCAAGGCTACACAAAGAAAAAGAAATCTGTCCTGAAAGCAAAAAACAAAACAAGAGAAGAGGTGTATCGCGAGCGCGAGCTAGCGCGCGCGAGCGCGACGGCGAGACCCTATACCGAAGCGAGAGCGAGAGAGATCCAGAGCGAGAGCCAGAGCCAGAGCGATATCTATAGCTAGATCTATATCTAATCATATCATCTATCTATATCATCTATATCTATCTATATACACACACATATATAGTATCTATACATATATATTTAGAGTTATTTATTTCATGTGCATCAATATTTGGTTTCTACATCACGTACACGTATGTGCCTGGTGTCGTGGAGGTCAGAGGAAAACATCGGGTCCCCTGGAACTGGAGTTGCAGGTGGTTGTGAGCCACCGTGTGGGTGCTGGTACACAAGCTCACTGGTATTCTTTCATGCTGAGCAGCTTACCAGCCTTCTGATTTTCCCTTAGATGCAAGCTTCTCCTAGCTTCCATATCTGCTGCACAGTGTTGCTTGAAAGAATGAAGACTTTTACCTGTGTTCAAGGGAGAAGGGCCTGAGCCCTTACATTTCAAAGTCAAGAGAGTAGAAAATCGAATTATGAGACCAGGCAGACAGCAGATAATGTGCGGCAGCCACTGGAGAAAATGCGCACTTCCATGTCGTTTGGGTTTACCACCTGCCCAAATCCAACCTAATCCTTGACCTAAAAGTAGGAGAGCTTCCCACGGCCGAGGCTCCGTCAATGACTCTTTTTCTTTTCCACTTGCCCGTGTCATCCGCTGTCTGAAACTTGATCCTGGACCATGATCACTAACTTCCCCTCCTTAAATTCTTTCATTGGTGCCATTTCCTCTTTCAATTACACTGCTGTAATTTTCTTTCTCATCCCCCTTCGCCTTATTGAGGCATGAATCATTCTTGCCACAACCTCCTGTCTTCCTTGTCCTCTATGTTCCCTGGCATTTCCCTGTGAATGTAATCCTAATTCCCAAAATGCAAAGGGCCTTTTGCTTGTCATTTTTGGAGATGAGATCTCACTTAGTTCAGGTTGACTTTAAACTCACTATGTAGCTGAAGATGGCTGAACTCCTGTTCTTGCCCCTACCTTTCAAGTCCTAAGATACAGGTATATACCACAATGCTCACCTAATTCCCCCAAGGGAATTTTTCAAAGCTCTCCTACCCTAGAATATCTCTGAATCATTTTATACTAGTGACATCTATGCATTTGTATAATGGAGCTAATTAATAGGAACTTTCTGAAGAACCTTTCTTTTTTTTCTGTCCCCACCTTTCCTCCCTCCCTCCTCCCTCCCTCCTCCCCCCCTCCCTCCCTCCCTCCTCCCTCCCTCCCTTCCTTCCTTTCTTTTTTGAGGTTTCCATGTGTAACCTAGGATGTCCTTGAACTCACAATCTTCCTGCCTCAGGCGCCAAAGTGCTGGAACCACAGGTGTGCGTGCAGGTCCCTGCTCTTGTCCTCAGAGTGTTCTCTTCATCAGAAGGGCTTATCCACTATTCTCAGCTTTGACTTTTTTCCATATCTTTAAGACCTATCTCTGTTAAGCCTTTCTCGACTACCTTGTCTCTGCTGTCTGGCTTTCCATTTCTTGTGCTTTTTTAAATCATTAGGCAGGGCTGGAGAGATGGCTCAGTGGTTAAGAGCACTTGCTGCTATTGCAGAAGAACCAGGTTTGGTTCTCAGCACCCATATGGTGATTCACAACTATTGGTAACTCCAGTTCTAGGGGGTCCAGCTCTTCTGGCCTCCAAAGGCACAGACATGTACATAGCACATATACATACATAAAGGCAAAATACTCAAATACAAAATAAAAATAAATCTTAAGCAACAGCAGCAACAACAACCAAACAAATTAGGCATGTTAGAATCCTTTGGAGTCTGTATCCTTTGTTAGTGTGAGTTTGGAAGGAGTAACAGATTTGGGTCCCAGTTTATTAAACAACATGGTAACACTTTATATAAGCATATAGTAACAAAAAATAGACATTTTTAGACTTAACTACTCATGCTGAAATGTTTGTAATCCCTGTACTTGGGATGCAGAGACAGGAGTATCAAGAGTTTAATGGGAACTTGGGCTGTGTAGTGAGTTTGGAGCCAGGAATGAGCTTTATGAACACACTGATTTAATTTCACTTGGGTCTATATATAGCAGTGAAAATATGGGGTTTTGTGGTAGATCTGCAAAGTCCTGGGATTTCTTTCTGACTCAAGTATTCTGAGTTGTATCACCAAGAGCTTGATTCATCTGAGATGTTGTAGCTTGTTTGAACCTGGTGGAGATTGTTGCTTTTTTGCTTGAACCTTTGATATCTATGGCTGTAGCATAGACCATACGGAACCAATATCTTGGCACAGCAGATACCTTACAAACCTTGACATCTAGAAGTCTAAGACATGGCTGCATGGTGTGTCTGTGGCTTAGGCTCTCTTATGATGGTGCAATCAAAGAGTTAGCATGGCCTCGATTGCATGTTGATAGCCCGGCACTTCTAGTTCATTCTCATGGATGCTGATTGGACTACCGTTCCTTGCCATGCAATCCCTCTTTGCAGGATTATACATGACAAGACTGTCATTCAGTAGAGCGATGAAGAGTGAATGGACCCAGTAGCAATGGCACAGCCTTTATACTCTCAAAGACATGAGGACTCCTGCTGTCCTCCTCTAGAACGCTACAGGAAGAAAGGGTATGAACACCAGGATGCCAGGGCACTGGCGACCATCTTGGAGGCTGGCTGCCAGCTGAGGCATCCGGCCCAGATGTGTTTAGTCTTCCAGTGCCTCCCTGTTTCTTCAGGGCTATACCAAATCATCTCATTTTTTCATATACGTTGGACTGTTTTCTGAATCTGCCCCATGTGTGCACTGCAGCAGGAGCCATCAGGAGCCTGGGTGGAGTCTGATCCTGTAGCTCAGTTCTTACACTTTAGAGCAATGTCTGGGATCATGTGCCTCTCCAGACTGAGCCCTGGATTTCCTTACAGTTCTCTGGGTTATTTTTTTTCAACTACTCCATCTCCTCAAATTCTCCAGTCCTCTGCTTTTTCTGGTCCTTTGATGGAAACTGGGAGATTTGCTCTGCTAACTTGACCATAAACTTCCTGCAACTGAGTTGACTTCCACACCCATGTCTCTCACACAAGTTTTCCCCTGCACGAGTCAGCTCACAGCTCCTTTGTCCAGGAAAATGGTCTCCTAAGACTTTTGGGTGTCTTTTTTTTAATCAACCCTACGGTCACTGTCTGGTTACTCTTAGGCTGAGCTGGAGCTATAATGTGGCTTGCAGTAATCTTGATTAAGATAGAAAGGAGGGAAAGGAAGAGGAGGAAAAAGAACCTTCCTTACTTTATTATGTTAGGCAGGACCCTATTCTCATTCTTTGGGTCAGAGAGGGAGGACTTATCTTGGGCTCTTATGAATTCACAGCTTTTGGGTATGGAGTAATTTCAGTACAGGCTGGGCACAAGAAAGGAAAGAACAAAGTCTCAAGAAATATATCAGATGGCTTGTGATCTTCTTTCATTGGGGACTTTCAGTCTTTAGTAACTTGAAGCCTTTCAGCTGAGATTTTGGTTATATTCAGTACGGGGTTGCCAGACAAAATACAAGCCATCCTTTATCTTTTTTTGTCTTAAATATTGCAACAACACACACACACACACACACACACACACACACACACACACACCCTAAAACATTTATTCTTAAAGGGGAGAGGAAAATCTACTAAATATACTTCATTTGAAAATTCCTTAATGATGTCTTGATACTTTGTATGCTAATTTAAAAAATAGAGTGTATTACAAAATTATTTATCTGAAAAAGAAATTTTGCTAGGCATGTTGCCCATTTGGCATATAAGCCAGGCAACCCCAATCGGCAGGAAAGGGTAGAACATGCTTACTCCCTCTACCTATGACGAAACTTCACCCCATTATCTCACCCGCTGCCTTCCGACTTGCTCTTTGGGAAGAAAGCATGTACTTAGCCACCGCACTGATTGATAGATGATGTGAGCAGCTTCCAGTTTTCTCCCTCCTTTGAAATAATGCCGCGGTGACATTCATTCACATTCATCTTTGCACACTTTTAATCTCAGTTGCTTTCTGCCAAAATGAGGAAGTGCAAAACTGCTTGTCTCAAGGGGCTGTTGTGAGATCAATGACAGATAGGTGTGACTGTGCCCAGGAAGCTGTCAAATGACAGAGAGGATTGTTGGGCATTTGCCTTGGGTTGTGTTGGACACACAACACACACACACACACACACACACGCACACGCACACAACACACGCACACACACACACAAACACGCACACACAAGCTCGGCTCGTCCTTGACTGCTATGGTTTCAGAGGAAATGTCCCCCACGGGCTCACGTGTTGAATACTTGGCTCATGGCTGATGTGGCTATTTTTGGAGGTAGAACCCAGTTGGAGGAAATAGATCACTTGGAGGAGGTGTGGTCTCGATACCTGGACCCCTCCTTAGTCCTGTTGATTGTCCACCATGAAGCAAGCAGCCCCTTTCACTACACACTTCCACCCCCAACATGATCAGCCTGACGTGGGCCCAAACAATGGACCCAAGGACTGCGGACAACCCATCAAGATTAAAAAAAAGCAATACGTTTGAGGGCAGAGTTTTAGCTAGTTTTTGGCCTTGTGTAATCTATTCTATCCAATTCTGGCATGGGACTTTAAAAATTGATTCTAAATAATTAAAAGATGAATAATAGAATTAAATGTACATTTAAAAATATTTATTATTTAAACGATGACTATATATTTAAACTAATGTGGGTGCATATGTGTGTGTGTGTGGGGTGGGTACCTGTAAAAATCAGAGACATTGGATGCCCTGGAGCTAGGATATACAGGTTGTTGTGAGCTGCCTGGGTGCTGGGAATTGAACTTAGGTCTCCTGGGAAAACACAAAAATGCTCTTACCCACTGAACCATCTCCAGCCCCTACGCTTACCCTCGTCATTTACCTTTACCTTCTATTTCCTTCTCCCTCGGGTTATTTTTTTTCTGAGATCCCTTTTTCAAATCAGCTGTTTAGAAAGTGATTTCCTAAACTTGTCAGTCCTCAGGGGTTTTCTATCTTCTTTTTGGTGGGGGGGAGAAGGAGAGGGTTGGGGGTATCACTACAGAGTGCAGACCAGCCTTGTAATGATATCCTCGTGCCTCAGCCTCCTGAATTACAGGTGGGTACCTATGCCCAGCCTCGTTTCCTAGTTTTAACAGGCGTGTCTATCAAGTTTCTCAGAGGATTCAGTCAGGCCCAGGAGCCCCAGGTCCCAAACAACCATCTCAGTGTGGCAAGTGTTGGCAGTTGCTCGACAGAGTCACACATTGGAAGACATTTCGCTGTGATATGGCCAAAATTATCTCAAAGCAAAACGATGAATATTCATGGTTGAATAATCCACAGGTGTCTCCAGCTTCTCAGAATGACTCCGGTTATGCCTCTGTGGTTTTGTGTTTGGCCAACTCGACTGGATCTAGGATCACCGAGGCTCACCTAGGACCATCTAGGATCCCACACCCAGGTGGGTCTATGCCGGTAGTTCTGGAGAAGCTTCAAGAGGAAAAGCACACTTGAATATGAATGACGTCATCCTCGGAGTGGAATTCTAGACTAGAATAAAAGGAAAAGACAGGAGAAAAGCAAGCTGAGGCGTGAGCATTCGCCCTTGCTTCCCCGTGGATATATGATACAGTCAAGTTCCTCCAGCTCGCACCGCCATGCTCTCCCTAGGACGGAGCGGCCCTTCAAATAGCAGATAATCGATTCTTCCTCCTCGAGTTGCCTTTGTCAGGCATGTGGTAAAAGCGAGGAGAAAAGTGACCAGAAACAGGAAATCGTTACGGAGGGGCTTACTGGCCACACCGTTCACAGGTTCACAGGCCTTTACAACCAGTTCGTGGGAAAATGCGGAGTATAGAGCTACGGGCCTCAGAGCCGCTGAATACGCAAGCAGAATTTAGTGGGCCGTTCTACTGAGCTCAGAAGAGCAGGATCCTGGAGGTTCAGCTCATGAGGACTCTGCTGAAGCCTGAGTCAGAAGATACTAGGATTATATTGTCAAGCAATTCGGCTGCAGTTTGGCCATATTCTAGAAATCTGTGAGACGGAAGGCAATTGCGTACTAAGTTGTTCCGTTGGTGGAGATTTCGAGATGGCTTGTGGTATGAGTTTACGCACTACATTTATATGAGGATTCAAATCAGAAAGAGACAAGCATATGAAGTTTGCCTCATGAAAATGGTTTGAGGTTAGTTACAGACCATGGGGTGCAGACAAAGCACCTGTAGTCATTAACTCTTTGGGGAGAAACCGTGTGCTTTGCAAAATTGGCAAGGTGCCTTGAGGGTAAGACCCTACCCAGCACGAGGTTCCTTCCAGTGTCTAGAAAATTCTGCGGAAGGAGAGAGACTAAATTAGATGGCTGCCGAAGGGTATCACTGCTGAAAGACAACTGTCCGGGAAGAGCTTTTCCTGCTTCAGCCCAGGAGAGAGAAGGCCACAGCAGAGGTTGGAGGCAGCTGGACTGCGTTTCCGGCTGGCAACAGAGCTTGCCCCTTGTTGTTCACTTCGGGCTGGTTTTGCAGGAGTTATGAAGTCGTGGAGGCTTGCAGCAAGATTCGGACAGTTGCGAGGACCAGACAATGTGTGGCAAGGTAGGGGTTTCTTGCAAGGAAGCCTGTTAGGTCAGACCCGGGCTTTAGTGGAGATTCTGGATTATGGGACACTACTAAGAATGGGTTTGGTGTAAAAAGGAGATTGCTGTTGGGTGGTGGACTGCAAGGCCAGAGGGTTGGGGGATCCCCTAGACTGTTGGGGGATCAGATGATGCTACTGAGAAGCCAGATACCAGACAGAAGCCGCAGGATTTGTTACTTTCCCTGATGGGTCCATCTGTGCTTAAGCCTGATCTTCCTCACTATTCTATTGCGTCTTCTGGAGCCGGATATCTATCCTGGGACATTGTATATGACAAATATTATGCAGTTTTGATTTTCAGTGGGTCTCTCTTAAGAGAATGCCATGAGTTTTAAAAAAAAGCAAACTTTCAACAATATTAGAACTGTTAAGATTTAGGGGTACTCTTGAAGACGAGCTAAATGCAGTTTGTTTGAGATAGCCAAACGCCTTTTGGGGAACCAGACATGGACTGTTATGGACTGAAATGGGGTGTCAAGTTACAAGAGTAGACTTATATAGTTAATCATCAATTAACAATTGACAGGATTTAGGATTGTCCATATGGGCGGGTGTGTCAATGGAGGTGTTTCCAGAGGGATTTAACTGTAGCAGAAAGACCACCCTACATGTGCAACAGATAAATTAAAAAGGCAGTAATGAAAATACAGCTAAGAACTTAAACTGATCTTTAATCTACTTCCTGGCTGTGGGTGCAGTGTGACTAACAATCTCCTGCTCCCCACCGCCTTGTGTCAGTGATGAGGAAATTAGCTAAGGCAGTCATCACAGTGACCCTGCTTACCCCATCCCTTGCTCCTTAATTCAAAAGGTAGAGTTACTTAGTCAATGAAAAATGAGGACATGATTGCTTCTAGGGTGACTGAGGAAAAGGTTTATTGTAGACATGAGGGAGAAAACATCCAGAAGCATCTGGAAGGGTTCCACACTGAACTGGGCCAGGAGAGGAGACTGACAAGTTAGGGTGAGGTGTGGGGAGTGGGGGTGAAGGTGGGAAGAGAAAAGAAAGAGGAGGTCAAGAGGAGAGCCAGGAGCCAAACGCACCAAGAGAACAAAGATGATGTGTAACCAGAATGGCTGGGTTTTATAGCAAAGATAAGCTGGGGGGAGGGACATGAAGCTCAGGGGCTACATAGGTTTAGGGTAGAGGTCAGGGTATGCCAGCCAGGATGAGTCTGTAACAGGTACTTGTGAGTAGGGCCTGAGGGTTACTGGTGGCCAGAGTCCATGCCTCAGTTAGTCACTTGTCCCTAGAGTTTCTTTGAGACCTAATACTAGAAGTCTCATATATTTTTCTCTTTTTAAATGAAATTTTTATATATATATTTTGATCATGTTGTTTCTCTCCCCAGCACCTCTCAGATACTTCCTCCATTGCCCTCCCCACCAACCACTCCAGGGCCCGAAGTCTGCCCTGGAGTGTGGCAGAATGACTCACCATTAGGAAACACTGATTTTCCATTTGCTAGCAAAGAAGTTTTGATTTGCTGGAATCTCTTGTTCACTTTCCTCTCTCAGTTCTGAGACCCTGTCAGGTTTGAATCTATGCAAGTCTTGTGTGTACTGTCACAATCTCTGAGTTCAAAATATGGCATTAGTCCCCCTTGTGTCTGGAAGACAACGGGCGCCTCTCGAAGTCAGCCATCACTTCTAGATGCTTAAAAGCTTCGCGCTGCCTCTTCTGCATAGATTCCTGAGTTGATGGGGAGAAGGGGTTTGGTAAATGGTGTGGGAAGTTCTGCTGTGTGTGTATGATATATAGATATATATATATATATAGAGATATATATATTAGTGGCTTTTATTGGTTAATGAATAAAGCTGCTTTGGCCTATGGCAGGGCAGAATAAGCAAGGCAGGAATTCCAAGCCGAGATAGAGGAGAAAGTAGGCAGAATCAAGGAGACACCATGTAGCTTCCAAAGGAGAAAGATGCCTGCTGGAAGCCTGCTGGACCTTGACGGTAAGGTCATGACCTTGTGGTGATGCACAGATTAATAGAGATGGGTTAATTTAAGATGTAAGAGTTAGCTAGAATATGCATAAGCTAATAGGCCAAGCAGTTATCGTAAATAATGAATAGCTTCTAGTGATTATTTCAGATCTGGGCATCTGGGAAACAACAAGCAGCCTCCAATTACAGGTAAAGGCATTGATTTAAGACTGAGTGCTCCAGAGTCTTTCAGTCTCTGAACATCTTCAAGTTATGGTTCTCTGTGTTCTCAGCTACTCAAGAAGGAGCTTTTCTGATGTGGATTGTGGGAAACATTGATGTATCAGTATAGGAGTCATCTTATGGCTATGTTCTTTTAGCAGAACAATAGTAGTAGGTTTCCCTAGGCTCATACTTGTCCTAGTCTCAGGTACTCGGCCACTTTAGCAGTGCTGGATATGGCTTTTTCATCTTGTGGAGTGGGCCTTTAAAATCTAGTGGTTGGTTGCTCCTACAACATTTATGGCCACTATTGCACTAGTATGTCTTGCAGGAAGGTCACTGTTGTAGTTTGCAGGGGTTCTAGCTGGGTGATATTGATAATGAGCTTTCTCCTCCAGTAAACTGCAGAGCATCTTCCCCGCATTTGAATGATATTCAGAGTGGGTGTGAAGCTTCTAGATGGACAACAACTTGTAAGTCATACATTTAAAGCCCCATGAGGTATGTGGGGGTCTCTCTATGGAATTCCAAAAGAGAAGATTATTATTTTTCCTTCTTAGAAGTTCCAGAAACTTTCATTGACTCAGATCTTATGAAATCACCAAGGCCAGGAAACAGAATATTGGCTTGAATCAGGAAGCCTCCCCCACCCCTGGAATGGAAGCAGTGTGGCAGAAGATGTACTGGAGCCAACCATGCCCAAGGTCCTCCACAGAGCCTTCTGTGTTTTAGTCAAACATCCTCTAAAAACACTGCATGTTCTTTTCTCATCCCTGTTACTACTGTATTTTCCTTGTGTCAATACCAAATCGATGTGCCAGAAGACCATTTAGTGGGTAGATTCTATTTATGGAAATGTTTTTTCTAAGATTTAAGCAATTTCCTTTCAGACACATGTAAATTATAATTAATCATTTGAAAAAAGAGGCGAAGCTCCTTAACTACTCCATTGAAAATCTCCTGTCATTAACGCACCTTTGCATTTAATACAAAGTGAAAATACCAAGTTCCTTATCCAAAAGCAGATTTTAACATATGGTTGCAGGTGGGTTTCCTCACTTATTAAATTGAATTAAGTATAATGTTTGCCTGGGCAACAATTTCCCACTGAGATGGAAAGAGGATAGTGCTTTCCATTAAATTGCAGAATCAATTGGAGCAACTGAAAGCAGCAGTCTTGGGAGTGCACCCAGACAAAACCGTAGACTTAGGAATGCCCAAAAGACGACAAGAGCAAATGTGGTCTTCACTACCCTTGGATTCTTTACAAGCGTCTTGAAGTATATTTTAAACAAACAGACAAACAATTAAGAATAACAGTAGGCATTCTCTCCCTGTACTCAGGATCGAACCCAAGGTCCTCTGCACAGGCTAGGTAAGCACTCGGCCACGGAGCTCCATCTCCAGCCCCAGCAGCATGGAACTGTAGATCAAAAATGGAGTAACTGCAGTCTCATTATCTGAGACCATTGCCAGGGCTCAGACCAAAGGACAGCGAACTATGATAGGAATTTTCCTTTTCCTTTTTAGTTAAAGTTTCACTTATCTTTCGGGCATGTGAATGTGTGTTCAAGTGTGTGAGTACATTGCTCATGTGTGCATGGCATGTGGAAGTCAAGGACACTTCACGGGGGTTGTGTTTCTCTTTCTACCATGTGGGTCTCAGAGATCAAATGCAGGCAGTCATGTTGAGTGGCAGGTACCTGTACTTGCTAGAGCCATCTTGTCAGCCCCCTGAAAGCGACAGGAAAAATTGACGCAAATTAGAAGCATGGGAATTTTAAGGTAATTTCTAATCTTTTCCTTCTTAGTCTCTCTCTTTTGTTGTATCTCAGACTAGTGAGATCTCCTAGGCAACAGCCCTCTCTCTGGTTTATGACAGAGACGATCATTGGGATCTGACAAAGAGCAGCAGGTTGACTAAGCCCAGTAATCCTGAGACGATGTTCATTGAACCACGCTAGACAGGAGCCCTGTTTTCAGTGGGATGTAGGCTAAATAGCTCCCAGGTTATTGTTGTCTAGTTTCTGAGCAATCGTGAAGTTTGGCCAGCTCTCCTCCCCCACTTAATCTCTTCGTATAATATCCAGTGATCCAGCCATCTGGTCCCTGTGTTCCATTCTCTCCTGGCCCTTCCCACACTCTTATCTGCTACAGGGGCCTCCGCCTGCAGGGTCTCATGGCTGTCTACCAATCTTCCAATTTTTCCTCTCACAGCTTCTGTGCCTCTAACTGATCCCCCATCCCAGCATCATAATTGTTCTGGAACCTTGGCAAGCGGAACAAACACCAAAAAATGTTAATGATTGCAATGGAAGCAGCTGTTTCCTCCTCTGAGCTGGCAGTGAATAGTGCTTGTGAAAAAAGGAACTGGAAGGAAGAGTTGAAATAGCAAGTCTTCTACCTTCCTTGGCATCCTCCCAAAGCATCACCTTCTTGTATCTTGTGTTTATCAAAAACTGTAGCTAAGTGCCAGGGTATCACAGCACACGCCTATACTATAATCACAATCTGGAAGATTGTGAGTTTTCAAGGCCAGCCTTGGGGAAATAAGATACATGATAAATAGAAGAGATTTCTGAATAGTTTATGCCCTAAACTCTCTCCGAAGTGGAGACTGTCTGATGTCAGCCTTGCTTTCCCTTCTAATGCGTAGCTTTGAAGGGGAGGTAGAGAGAGAATGTCTATGAATCCAGACATCAGGTTGCCTGGAACACTTCTACCATTTTGTTCTCTGTCACTGTTGGACAGTGCCATCCTCAGAGCAGGACAAGTACCGCCATGTTGTGGAGACCAGCTATGTGTGCTTCGCTAAGACCACCAAAGCCTGGTCTGTTGCAGCAGCCCAATTCGTTCTAGAAGGGGGTGGGGAAAGTCTAGCTCCTCCTCCGGGACATTTTAATGCAATTCTGCCATAACTGTGTGTGGTCTGGGGTGAAAGCTAGATTCTATAAACTGGGGAGGTTAATTGTCAAGGGTCCCATCTATGCAGTCATGGGGAAGCCGCCAATCATGACAGGCTAGGCGAAGGCATTTTAGTGCATCTAGTGCATCTGCTTTGCACTCATCCATGCTCCCGTCGGCAGCTCCTCACCCATGCTCTGTACATAAGCCCAACTCGTTCGTTGGTTTCCCACAATGAACCTTGGTTTATTGTTGGGACCTTGGGGAGGGTGGGGCGGGCAAATTTTTAGTCTCCCCAAGGGAAGGGATTTAGCACTAATCAGGCAATTAATGTCTGTAGTCACTCTTTCTGATCCTCTTCTATATAAAATTTTGCAGGTTATGTTAATCAGGGTCCCACTAGGAACAGACCAATAATGTTTAAAATAGGAAAACTGGAAAAAGGGATTAACGAAGAGATGGTTTGCAAAGGTATGGGAGATGTGTCAGCCAGCCATAAAACATGTTGGTCGTCAGGAGCCCGGGTGGGGCTAGGGAGGAACGATGATGGGGGATGGTGGTGCAGGAAGGGTGCCTTCAACAGGCACTGGACCATGCATTGAGGGATACAACTTCTCTAGTCTCCTTCCCCACTGGGTCGCCCTACTGGCTAACCCAACAGAAGCTAGAGGCCAGGAGAGCTCATGGATACAGTTAATGTAAGTTCATCTCATCAGGGAAGAGGTGAGATTGGAGAAGCCTGAGAAGGGATCCGGACAGACATAGAAGAGATGTGTCATGTAGACACACCCTTCCGGAGAGACAGAGAAGTGAAAGTAAACATTACGTAAAGTTATCAGGCTAGCTTCTTAGGAACAAGGAGCCGGTCTACAGGAATAACAGATTTTGGTCTCGGTCTTTGACTTGAATGTCAACAGGAGGCGTTTAATACACCAGTGGATACCCAAATCTCTAAAACATGTGCTACTATTATTAGGGTCCGTCTAAAAATACTGGCTTGTGAAGGGGGAAGCTTAACTTTCATGCTTACATATTTATGTGTCAGTGCTGAGATAATTTTAGTAAAGGATCACAAGTAATTCTGATTTAATAAAGAGAGGCTAAGAGAACATCTATTGTTTTCAGGTCCCTGTCCCTTTTCTTGCTGCAGTATTTCCTTGAGTTTCCGTGCCCACCCCTCCCGTCTGTGGGCGGCATGCGATTCAGCTTGGCCAAGCCCAGTTGTGTGCTCTGTCCTCTGGGCCTCGCGAGTAGAGCGAAGATGGTCACATAGGGAACACGAGGCTTGCCAACGCTGGGCCTGGTGGGTGGTGTTAGGACAGCAAGTGGGATGGCTGTTTCTGCCATGAGTGGACACTGGCCGTGAGGACAGCGTGAAGAGAGCAGAAGCTGGTTGGCTCGGTAGTGGTGTTGGAAATGGCCTGACCAGAAGCCGGTCAGCCAGTGTAGCGACCTTTGTAAAACTCAAATATCCCTTTCTTTAAAATGGCCACTTGGCTCTCTTGTTTTAGCCTCTATTTTTATGTATGCTAAATATGAAAATATTTAGTAATATTTTAGTTGGGTAAGAGCGGGCCTCCAGGGGCTGGGAAGATAGCTCAGTTGGTTAAGAGCTTTGCTTTCAGAGGACCCAGGTTCAATTCCAGCACATACATAGTGGCTCACAAACATCTATAGCTCCAGTTTTTGGGAATCTGATGTCCTCTCCTGGCCTCTGGGGCCACCAGGCACGCACATGGTATACAAACATATACAAAATACCCAGAAACATTTAAAAAATTAAATATGGCTGCTATAAACATAGTTGAGCATATGTCCTTGTGGCACAATTGAGCATCCTTTGGATATATACAAAAAAGTTGTATTACTGGGTCTTGAGGAAGGGTTGTTTCCTAATTTTCTAAGAAATCGCCACACTGACATCCAAAGGGGCTGTACCAGCTTGCCTCTCCCACCAGCAATGCAGAAGTGTTCCCTTTTCCCCACAACTTCTCCAGCATAAGTTGTCATCAGTGTTTTTGATCTTGGCCATTCTTACAGGTGTAAGATGGAAATCTCAGAGTTGTTTGATTTGCATTTCTCTGATGACTAAGGATGTTGAAAATTTCCTTAAGTGTCCTTTCAAGCCGTCTTAGATTCTTCTGTTGAGAGTTCTCTGTTTAGGTCCTCTACTCCATTTGTTTATTGGATTATTTGTTCTTTTGATGTCATAGCCAGAACCTGGAAACAATCTAAATGCTCCTTGACCAAGAATGGATAAGGAAAATGTGATACATTTACACAACAGAGTACTACAAAGCGAAAAAAAATAATGACATCTTGAATTTTGCAGAAAAATGGATGGGAGCTAGAAAACATCATTTTAAGTGAGGTAACCCAGACCCAGAAAGACAATTATCTATGTACTTCACTCATAAGTGGTTTTTTAAAACATAAAGCAAAGAAAACCAGCCTACAAATCACAATCCCAGAGAACTTAGACAACAATTGAGGACACTAAGAGAGACTTACATAGATCTACTCTACATGGTAAGTAGAAAAAGACAAGATCTCCTGAGTAAATTAGGAGCATGGGGACCTTGGGAGAGGATAGAAGGGAAGGGGAGAGGCAGGGGAGGAGAGCAGAGAAAAATGTAGAGCTCAATAAAAATCAATAAAAACCCAACAAGTTGGATTAACCAAAAAAAAAAAAAATAAGTATGGCAAAGCGCCATACCTAGATATGGTCATGGTTATTGCATTGCCAACATGAAAATTCAGAGCACCATGTAACATAGATTAGTTTGTTCCTTGCCTCACTGAATCCTGAAGGTCCCACCTTTGGTACAGCTTATGTGGTTGAAGGTGGTTTGTGCCCATATCATTTAGTGTGTGTGTAGCTTGAAGGCAGAGGGAAGGAGAGGCAGTAAGTTATATAGGGGCCATAGAAACTACCCTCTGAGCTCCTGGGTTCCTCGTGTGGTAAGAAAGGGGCGGCTTGAGTTGGACCTGGGTACTGTGACTTAGTTTAGGTCTGGAAAACGATGAAAGTAGCTCTGTGATTTCTTGGGGCCAGACTTAAACCTATAAGGGGTTAACCCAGAGGGGGAGGTGTTCAAACATGGCCACAGCTCTTCTTCCCTGGCTCACCCTGGGCAGCTCTGTTCTTATCGATTTTCTGGGTTCTGCCCTTGGTGGGAGATAGTAAAGACGGAATTCTTGGGCTTAGGATAGAGCTTTGTGGTAGAAGCTTGCCTTACATTTGTGAGGCCCCAAGTTCAATCCCCAGCATTGGGGAAAATGCCACACGGGATAAGACATGATTCTTCTCTGTTCAGCAAAGAACAAAAAAGAGAAGGATAAGTTAGTTTATTTCTGTACTTACAATGGCGAGAGGACTTGGCTGTAAATTTAAAGACGCATTTAAGTTCCACTTCCGGCTTTCTAGGGGGGCAAGGCTTCGGTAAGGCAGGTACAAGGAAGACTCCCTACATCACACAGCTGTATAATTAAGGAGGGAATTTCAGCCACAGTTAGCACAGCACTTGGAACACTGCACATCTCCAGTAAATGTCAGCTTGGGAGGGGGAATGGGATACACACAACAGAACTGACTGATTGACTGGGGGGGGGGGTTCACTCTTCGATTGAGCCTGTCTAAGACTGTGTAACTCGGGCTGGCTTTGAACTCATGGCAATGCTCCTGCCTCAGTCCTTCCAAACCCTGGAATTACAGAGCAAGCTACCATGCCTAGGAGATTTTTACGACAGTAATTGCCTTCCTCTGATCAGCTTCTGTGGAAGCCCCTTTGCACACAGGCCTTACAGCAGCTACTTAAGCTTGCGTTCCTTGTCAAGCAGTTTGAAAAATGACTGCAGATCACACCGCATTTCAAATAACCCGAGAACACGGCGGCGGGCCTGGGGTCTGAAATGAACTCGGTGTTTATATTGCTCATGCTAGTTGCTCTTCAAGCACAATCATAATCACGAAGCTAGCACTAAAAATAGCGTCGATTCTCCTTTCTCGCTCTTGAGTTACCAGCTGCACCCTTGTTTCCCAGGCACATTTATTTACTCAATCCACACCAGCAAATCTTTTTTTCTCATGAGCCTGACAGCCGTAGGTCAGACAGACTTCACAGTGACACTCAGCGTGGGGCGAAATCTCTATTGCTGGAGACACTGCTGTTTCTTCTTAAGAACTTTGGAGGACGTGTAGGTTCACACGGGAGTTTACTGAACCATTTTCATATGGAAAACTCAGAGGACCAACTCATGGACTTGACCACAATCAACCCCCAACTTTTGTGCCTCAGAGGAGGAGGAATTAGCATTTAGGCTTGCCCATCTCTGACTCTGAGTTCATGACTCTGATATGATGGAAGGGGCAAGTGACTCCTGCAAGTTGTCTTGACTTCCAAATGTGTGCATGCATCTACACGTGTGTGCCCACACACATGTACGTGCTCACAAAAATGTAATAATATATAAAAAAGAAGTCATGGACAAAGATTAAGCTGGATATAGACATTCCAGTCACAAAGCAATTTCAGTGATCTACTTATGAAGTGATGATCTTGACCATGGTAGAGATGAGGAGAAGATGGAAGGAAAAAAATTTGCATTAATTTTTATGATTTGGTGTCTGGAATTAAAAAAAACACAAAATTTCCAAAATATAATGTAGGTTGGTTTATGACAACTGTATTTCAAAGATTGATATTTATTTATTTATTTGTGTGTGTGTGTGTGTGTGTGTGTGTGTAAGTGCACCCAAGTGCAGGTACCTGTGAAGGCCAAAGGCTTTGGATCCTGCTGGAACTGGAGTTTCAGGTTGCTGTGAGTGTTATACACAGATCCATGAAGCCCCCCTGAAAAACCAACAAGGAGACCAAGTCCCATATGTAAAGCAAAGAGCCTTTGTTTTATACAAGTTTGCAAACTTGGTCTCTCTATGTGTCTAACATATTGGAATAATTGGAGTTAGAGTTGGGTTTTATCGTAGTGAAAATGGGGAGTGAGGGGTTTCTAAGGTTCAGGACCCCCGATTGGTTGACCTTTGTCTAGGGGTGCCCTGGTGAGTGGGCTGGCATGTGATCCTATCTACAATGGTTGAAACGTTAGGAATTTCCTTTGGATGGTCTGTTCCTGGGTGGTGCCTGGGTAGTCTCAGTTTATGGTCCTTTTTGCAACCAGGTATTGCTTCAGGGTAAACTACTGAGACTCAGGCCTCCTGTAAGCTTATCCTGGCTGGGTCCTACACTGGCAGATGATGATGGTTGGAAGTTAAGAACTTCCTTTGGGTGGTCTGTTCCTATTAAGCTTCTCATGGCTGAGTCCTACAGTGACCTACTCCAACCTCTGGGCACCAAACTCGGGCTCCACTAGCTTGGAGCAGTATGTGCTCTTAACCATTAGCAACCCTCCCAGGCACAGGAGCTGTATTTACTTTTCTTTATCTTAGCTAATTGCCTGGTGTGCTGGTTTGAATAGGCATGGCTTCCATAGGCTCATATTTTTGAATGCTTGGTCATTAGGAAGTGGCATGACTTGACAGGGATTAGGAGGTATGACCTAGTTGGAGGAAGTGTGTCATGGGTGGTGGACTTTGAAGTTTCAAATGCTCAAGCCAGACCCAGTGTTTCTCGCTTCCTGCTGCCTATAGATCTGGATGTAGAATTCCCAAGTTGCTTCTCTGGCACCATATCTGGCTGTGTGTGTGCCACCCTGCTCCCACCATGGACAATGGACTAACATCTGAAACCATAAGAAAGTCTCACTTAAATGATTTCTTCTATAGGAGTTGTCATGGTCATGGGCTCTCTTCACAGAAACAGAACACTGGCTAACATATCTGGTATACTGTATATATCAGTAAATGTTTCTGGATGACAGTGTGAATGCATGCAAGACTGAAAGAAAGTGTTCTTCAGGCTGTGGGCACAGGTTGTTGACAGAGTGGTAACTGTCACTGTGTTCCCACCTTTTTTTTGGATATTTAAACATTGAAATTTATATGCTAGGAACACAGAGTATGAAGTTCAGTATATAACGGACACTTATCTTTTGAGACAGGGTCTGCTGTGTGTCCTTGGCTGGCATAGAATTACTGTGTACACCAAACAGGCCTTTGAACTTGTGGCAAAGCTATGGATGACCTTGAAGTTCTGATCCATGCTCCTATCTTTGCCTTCCAAGTGCCGTGATTGCAGGCATACACCTCCACGCTGTTCGTGTGGCACTGGAAAGCAAACCTTTTATTTCCCTCCCTCTTTCTTTCTTTCTTCCTTCATTTTGGGTCTGTTTCTTTAACACAAAGTCTTGCTTTGCAGCTCAGGCTGGCCTCTCAAACTCACAAACTCACAATCCTCCTGCCTGAGCACTGGGGTTACACCACATTCGGTTGGTCTGTGCCACTTTACCTCCTCTCCTTCTCTATCTCTCTCTCTCTTAATTTTATTTATTTTATTGTGTGTATGTGTGTCCATGTACATGCAGTGCCAGTGGTGACCAGAAGAGGGCACCAGATTCCCTAGAACTAGAGTTGTAGATGGTGGTAAACCACCATGTGAATGCTGAGAACTGACGCTTGGGTCTTCTTCAAGAGCAGTAAGTGCTCTTAGACACCAACTCATGTGCTCAGCTTCCAGATGTGCTTTCCTTAAGATGACAGACACTAAAATCCTAGGTGTGTTTTAGTTGATGGAAAGGAAAGTCTTTTAAACTTTTAGATTTGTGAAGTGGGATGGAGAGAGATTCACATTTATATAACTTTGCCCCTTTCATCCACTCCACAAGAAAAATTAATTTTTTTGTTAACTTGTGGAAACCCCAACATTTTGGTTTCTGAAAATGGAAGGGGGGGACTTTTCTCTAATTAGAACTAGGAATTTTGCTCTAACAGAGGTAAATAATTGGTACCCATCAGTGGGAAAACTGCTTACTAAGAGACACCATGTTCTCTAAGACTTAAATCCACTCTCATGCCATGTTCACACGTCTCCAGAGAACCGAAAAGATGCAGGAGTGTCACCACCTGCCAGTGGGATATGTCATTTCCCCCTTGAGTCATTCATTCTTAGCAAAAATTGTTGTGACATTGTAAATTCCTGTAGTTCTAATTTGCTGGGCATTTACTTCTTTCCAGGTAGAAAAGCAGATCTGTTCCCGGACTCCTCAGAAGAGGGGGAAGCTTGCTGAGCTGCGTGAGTGTTGATCTCTCACTGCAAACAAGATGCCCTCAGGGGCTGTCCAGGCAGCACACACCTTCTGTGTTCGAGTATAACAGAAAATGACTTTGCTACCTGCTGTTGTCTGTTTTTTTTTTCTTCCTGCTGGGACCTGAATTGTGAAAATTATGTAAGATTCCGGCTCTTTTAAATCTTATATAAAATTAGGATATTAGAGATGACTCTGTAGAGTCTGTCGTGGGAGATGAGGGTTATATAATGGCTACACCTGCTCCGTTAGGCAGCCGGGAACAGACCCTGCACACAGCACCCAATTACTTGAGATACGTATTACAGGCACCATCCTCTGGGCTTTCTCTCTCTTCCTCCCCCTGCCACAATCAAGCTGACCCTGACAGTGCAGTTGATGACCACGTGATAAGATCATGGAATAGCCGGGAGAAGACTAGCTCTATCAGTTCAGTCTTCATTGAGAGAACTCAGTTATATCTGATGTCTGCACTGACTGGGCAGCAGACGAAAGACAGCAACAACAACGAAAACAAGAACAAGACACCAGCTCTTCTGACTTCCACAGTGAAACAGGGCCACCTTCCAGGATGGTTACCCCCCTTTATCCCTCCCACGGCAGAAAAGCCATCTTTGGGACCAGCCTTATGTTTCCATCTCACTAAAGGAGGGGACAAGGCCTGCATTAATTTAGGTCATTTATATCAAATAATAGCTACTATTACTAGTACGGAGCTCAAAAACAGTACAAGTAACTTATGTAGGAAAGGAGATTTACTGGAGGATATTAGGATATGCCACGGGGGTCTAAGGAAGGGTTGAACTTGCTCTTCAGAGCCAGCAGGACAGCACAGCTCTGGGGACACTAGTAGCCATGGTTTTCCCTCTGGGGCACTACTGTGAAACAGGCTGAATGATTTCAGCCTCTGAGTCGCTAAGTGTAGTGTTTTCTACTAATCACAAGGAACCTCAGTTGTCCAGCTACTGCTAGGTGAGCATATACTTGGCTCATTAGCTGTGGCCAGCAGTGAGGGTCAGTGTGAAGAAGGGTTTTCAGAGCTGCCCCTCTGGAGAGCTTGTGTCAGTATGCGAGAAAGTTGCAGAGCTGAGGTCACATGCTGTGGAGAACCTAAGCAAGTCATGGAGTCTAACACTAAATGCCCTCAAAAGAGTGGGGAAATTCACCGTTCTCCGAGGCACTAATGATGGGGTCAGATCTTGGGACATCTCTAGTTCTACATGTCGGGGACTGTGGCATCTCTCACTGCTAGTGTCTTCCAGCATAACAAATCACCTTAAAATAGAGTGACTTAAAGCAATGGCTAATGCTGGCTCACCACTGTGGGTCAGCATTTTGGGATGTGTTTAGAAGGGCAGTTCTACTGGCATTGTCTAGGGTCACTCATGCAGTTCAGTAACTAGTGACTGAAGTGAGACAGTGGTCTTGGGGGACTTTATTCAGTCACCTCGCATTTGGTGTTACCTATTGACGGGCCATTGTTCTCTTCATTCCCAGCCATTGGAGCCTAGGCTCACTCAGAGTGTCAGTGTGTTTCAGGAGATGTTCTGAGACCTGGGCATTCTACTGTCACAGCTCTAAGTCTTCCTCTCTCCATGCTAGTGTCCTGATTTCTCTTTCTCATACTACATGTTCCCACCTCTACCCACACCTTCTTTGGCCTCTATCTTAGATGCCACTGTCTCTCTCCTTACCTCTATTATCTCTACTCCCATCCATATCCTTATCATTATGTCCATCCCAATCCTTAACTCATCTCTGTACTTATTCCTGAGTCAGTCAGTCTGTCTATCTAATCTGTCTGTCTATCCATCCATCATCTATCTATCTATCTATCTATCTATCTATCTATCTATCTATCTATCTATCTATCATCTGTCTGTCTGTCTGTCTGTCTATCTATCTATCATCTATCTATCTATCTATCTATCTATCTATCTATCTATCTATCTATCTATCTATCTATCATCTATCTATCTATCATCTATCTATCTATCTATCTATCATCTATCTATCTATCATCTATCTGTCTGTCTATCTATCTATCATCTATCTATCTATCTATCTATCTATCTATCTATCATCTATCTATCATCTATCTATCTATCTATCTATCTATCTATCTATCTATCTATCTACCTTCTATCTCTTTGTCTATCTCTATCTATAGGAGCAGTGGCAATGTCACGAGCACACGGAGATGAGAGGGATTTCTATGGCTGTCTTTGCAAATCGTCTACCTGCCTGGGACCTGCTTGTATTTAAAAGAAAAACAAAAGAGAAAGCAACCAAGTGTACACTGTCTTACAGAGGAGGAGGGCACACATCACAAAACCCTTATGAGAAAGTAAGAGACAAGAGATACCCCTTGCACTTCTGCAGTTCAAAAGAGAGTTGTCCATTAGGCATACGAGAGAGCAGACTGGATGGAGGTGGGGGATTCAGTGGTGGAGCTGGTCTCATGACTAATTGTATAATTTTTTCCAAATCCTGAACCTCTAAGCTGTAGGTTTCTTGTAAATTATGTGAGAATGTGTCAGTTGTATGACTATCAAGGTAAGGAGCTCTTTGATATAAAATGCAAACAAAAAAATCACTAAAAGTAACTCACATCATGAAGCCTTGTGTTCTCCCCTCCACTGGCAATGTAGTTTAAAAACAAGGAATGATCTCAGACTTCTGCAGCTACAAAAGACATGTTTCTGTAAAATTTTTCTCCCGTCTAAATGCTATCTGATGACTTGCCTGTGAATATAGTTCAATCTATGGTTTTCTAAGGGGACAAAAAATGTGTGAAATTAAAGCAGCCAAGAGGGGAGTAATTAGATGTATCCATTTGGGAGGGAAAGAAAAGGAAAGCGTGTGGAAATGGAAATGAACTTGAAAGCCTAACACAGACCGTGGCTCTTAGGCTGTGCAGAAACAATTAGGTGAGATTCTTTTGTGTAGACAGTTTTCAGAGAAAATTATTTGAAATGGTTGTGTGTGTGTGTGTGTGTGTGTGTGTGTGTGTGTGTATGCCAAGCTAGGAATGAGAGCTAAGTCTAAAGGACTGAAAGGAAACTTTTTGCCAAAATGCAACAGCTAATTTAATTAAGGAATGAATCACGAGAAGTGGAAAAGCCACTAGATCTTGGCATTTCCAGAGGAGAGGTGACACTGGCAGAAAGTGTGAGGACCCAGGACAGCCTCATGATGCCGTCTCAGTGAGCAGATGAACATGGAGTGTGTGCCTCGAGCCTCGCACCCTCTCTTGGGCCATCTGGGGATACCCATGAGGCACTTGGTTACATCTTTCCATCCCAGCTGACTGCAGACTACTTTGTCATCTCCTTGTGAGCCACCGTGCTACTCTCAAGCACATGCAAGATGTCAATTTGCATTTTCTTCATGTGTGTGTAAGTGTGGCATGAACATTTGTTATGTGCTTGAGAGTGAGTTCTGGGCTTCCAAACCCAGGCCCTCCTACTTGCTTGGTAAACCAAGAGAAGATGCTGCTTCCAAGGGAACTGTCAACATGGAAAGAATTCTTGTAGAAATGACACTGCTTCAGTCTCCCTGTGCTCAAGTGATGGGGCTGGCAATTTTGGCCGGTGGGGTAAATCCAGCCTGCTGCTTCTTACAAATCAAGATTCCGCTATGTATGTATATATTGCCTGAAGTTGCTTTTATTCTATGAGGGTACAGGTTGCATGCCTGCCAAGCAGAGAAGAGTTAACACCAGGTCTTCTGCAGAGAATGTTTGCCAACCTCTCTGCTCTAATGGAACAGTTTTACATAGTTCCCTAGAGAGTTCCCAGCAAGAAGGAGACCTGGGTGCCCACAGCTGTCGCCAGCACTGCAGTGTACACCGTCGTCAGCTTTCGGGCCCTTCTCTCTTTGCCTCCTTAGTCACTTTTCCTCAGAACCACTTTGCAGAAGAACGGCTTGGTCATGAAGCCTTTTTACCTGGGGAATTGAAAACTAAAATAGACTAGAATCCCCCTGGTACCCTTTTCATATTCCATGTAGGGGATCCTGCTTATTTCCGTGGCTCATCACGCTCTCCATGTGTGAAACGGAGACTTTTGACTGAGACAGATGTTTTCTGAAATGACAGTTCTCTTTGAAAGTTTTTTTTGTGTTGTTCTCTCTAGTATTCACTTGTGAAACAGTCTGATCATGACGAGTCACACTGATTTGGACAACTGTAATGGACTGTTAGCTGCCTTTTTGAACCTGTAAGTCTGTGAGTAGCCGCAAGCCCAAGCTGCAGGAATGTGAGCTCCGCAAGGTTGAGTAAATTGTCTGGCTAACAAAATACAGATGTGCTGAGGAGATGGATGAGCCAGAATGAATCCTGGGGCTGGATGGCCAGCCAGCCTAACCTATTTGATGAATTCCAGGTCAGGGACAAACACTGTCTCAAAACAAGCAAGCAGGACAACACACGAGAAATGCCACCAGAGGTTGACATTTGCCCTTCACATGTATATGCTTACATGTGCACATGCCCCGTCAAATATGTGTATCTATCTGTACCTGAATGAACACATGATGAACACACACACACACACACACACACACACACACACTGCAGAACATGCAATGGAAAATCCATTTGAAAAGGCACAAATGCATTAGCTCCATGCTGAGGAGGGGAACACAGCCATCACACGAGGGATGAAGCATTGAGGAAACAGAAAACAGCCAATGATTAGGCAGAAAGCAGAGGACAAGAGGAAATCTCATGGGAAGCTGCAGCCTCCAGTACGATGAACGCTCCTCCCCTGTCTCCACAGTGTACGGAACAGGCAGTGTGAAGAGCAACTGACAGTAACATCTGAGCAAATTGGAGGATCTGTTAGAGTCCTGCCTCTACTTCTCTTTTGAAAGATAACACTTCAAATGTATTTATTTATATTCTATCTATCTATCTATCTATCTATCTATCTATCTATCTATCTGTCTATCATCTGTCTGTCTGTATGCCTGCCTGCCTGTCTGTCTGTCTATCTATCTATCTGTCTATCTATCCATCCATCCATGATCTCACTATGCAGCCCTGTCTGTCTTGAACTCACAGAGATCCGATTGCCGGGATTAAAGGCATGCACTGCCAAACCTGGCTCCTGCCTACATTTCAAGTTCCTTCCATCAGTATAACTTACATCATTGTCAACCCCCATCTGTGTCTTCAGAGAGCTCATCCTGTTTGTTGCTCTTCCGTCTGGATTCTTCCACTGGTGATGGTTAGTCTCCATTGTCAACTTGACTCTAGAACCACCTAGGAGATTTAGTGAGTTGCCCCTCCTAGGGTGTCTCTGAGAGCATTTCTAAAGAGGGACAGGAGAGCATCCCCACTGAATGTGGTGGCACTGTCCTCAGTGCCCTTGACAGAATAAAAGGACAAAGAGGAGGAATTAGCCAAGTGCCTGTCTTTCTTTCCTCTTTCTGCTTCCTGGCCTGCAAAGGCACTAACAGGTATCTACCATGTTCCCCCATGGTCACAATGTTCTTCTCAAGTTCATGGAGCCAAGCAGCCATGGAACAGACCCTCTTAAATCATGAGCCAGCCACAAACCAACCCTTGCTCCTTCAACTGGTTTGTGTCAGGTTTTGGTCACAGTGACAAGGAAGGATTACATTCACTCTTGGACAGTTACACTTGGCTCTCTTCTAGTTGTGTTCTGAAGAGTTAGTTTGCCAGCAATTGTTCTTTTTATGATTATTTACTTGTATGTGTCTGTGTGTGCACATGCCACAGCATACATGTTGGAAGAGAGCAACGTGTGAAAGTCAACTCTGTTTCCAAAATGGGGCTTCTGGGGGTTGAACTTGGGTCATAAGGCTTGGTGGCACACACCCTTACCCATGCGCCACTTCCCTTCCCCCCAGAGATCGTTCTTTAAGGAATTCTTTGTGTGTGTGTGTTCTGTATACTTTTTCTTAGCCAATTTTATCAACTATATTGGTTTAATGACCACATCTATGTTCCCAATGTAAAAAAAAAAATCAAAAACCCTTTAGTCTAAATCTCCCACTTTCAGATTTATTTAGCCTGCTTAATATCTAGATCAGAAACTTAGCACATCCTACATGGAGCTCATCATCTGTGCTGCCTGCCAAGTATCTCCTCCTCCTCCTGCTCTGCGTGTTCTCCTCCCATTACTGGTACATTTGCCTGGACCAGCAGTTGCAGGGCCTTCTCTCTTCTGAGTGTCCATGTATCTCAGAAATCTTTCCACCTCTTGCTTTCCCGTTCTTATCACCACCATCTTAACTTGGAGCTCTTGTTGATTATTAGAGACCCATCTCCTGGTTTCCTAGCTCCTCACTTCAATTCTCTATTTCACAAAAGCCACAAGAGTCCAGTTCTAAGATGCCCCCAGTCAGAGTCTAGATTAGGGAAGTGCTTTAGGCAGGGGTAGAGTTAATGTTATTAAATATTGTTTGTGAAACCTCAGAAAGTGTGTATCTGTGTGTGCATGTGTATGCACTTGCCACAGAAGGTCAAGAAAAGCTTGAATTTTGCCTGTAGCTCTGAAATTAGAAGGCAGCTTTCTGGGAACACAGAGAGCAGCTGCTGTGGACCAGGTTAAGACTCTGGGAAATCACTGTGGCTGTCCACAGCTGCTGGGAGTATGACATGTGGATTCTTCAGACACAGCCAAATGACAACAACCTAGTACGCCTCAGAGCTCACACATCTGCTGGCCTCTGTGGGAAGAATAACCATGGGCTTTGACTTCTTTCTGCCTTTGAACTCTGGATTCCAAACTGGTGAGTGTCGAACTAGAATGCAGCAAAATGGCAGACCCCGGAAACCAAGTCCCAGATTTCCAACCAATGCAGCACGGTAGAGAGAGAACATAGAAAGTAAAGACAGCCCTGAAGACCAGCACTTGGGAGGCAGAGGCAGGAAGACCTCTGTGAATTTGAGTCCAGCCTGGTCTTCGCAGCTAGTTCTAAGACAGCCAGGGCTACACAAAACCCTGTCTCAAAAAAACAGAAAAAGGAGAGATGGGTCAGTGTTTGAGAATACTGGCTGCTCTTTCAGAGGACCCAAGTTCAATTCCCAGCACGTGCATCAGGTGCCTTACAGCAACCTATAGTTCCAGCTCTAGGGGATTCAGTGCCTCCTTCTGAGTGCAGGCCCCCATTCCCACACATACAATAATACGTCCTTTAAGAAAACCAGTACAGTGCTCTGGGGATAAACAAGCCACTTCCTTCCTGCAATGAGAGCTTCCTGCTTCTCCAGTCGCCTGTCCACACTCCTTTCTTCATTAGTGCTCATCTTATTTCAATGCGTTGGTTGACTTTTGAGGAAAGTTCTCATTCTGTGGTTCAGCAGGAATTTGGGATCCTCTTGCCTCCGACTCCCAAGTGCTGTGATTTTGGATGTGTGCCCTGGCCTTGTCTCTGTGAGCAAATATGAATATGAAGCAACTGACACGGAAAGGGCTTATTTTGGTTTATGTCGAAGATGATACACTCGGTACAAGATGGTGGGGAAGCATGGCTGGAGGGGCGAGAAAAGTCGGCAGCCAGGAAGAAGAAACTCAGGAATTAGGCTGCAAAGTCTCAAGTCTCGCCCTGACTGACCCATTTCCTCCAGCAGGGTTCCATGTCCTAAAGGTTCTCCAGCTCTCTCACAGGGCATCACCACATGGGGACTTAGTGTTCAGACATAAACCCAGGAGAGACATCCCACATTCAGCTACAAGGTGGACAGTGATGTCACATTCTATGTCACTGCATGGGCCTTTGTCCGGGTGTGGAAGTCCACCCCATTCCATTAATGCCCTCTTAAAAAACCTTCCATTCTCTCTCTCTCTCTCTCTCTCTCTCTCTCTCTCTCTCTCTCTCTCTCTCTCTCTCTCTCTCTCCCTCTCCCTCTCCCTCTCCCTCTCCCTCTCCCTCTCCCTTTCCCCCCCCTCTCCCTCTCTCTCTCTCTGTGTGTGTCTGTGTCTGTCTATCTGTCTCTCTCTGTGTGTGTCTGTTGTCTGTCTGTGTCTGTCTGTCTCTGTGCGTGTGTGTGTGTCTGTCTGTCTCTCTCTGTGTTTGTCTATGTGTGTGTCTGTCTCTCTCTCTCTCTCTGTGTCTGTGTCTGTCTATCTGTCTCTCTCTGTGTCTGTCTGTCTGTCTGTCTGTCTCTCTGTGTGTGTCCCTGTCTGTCTGTCTCTGTGTGTGTCTGTCTGTCTGTCTCTTTCTGTGTGTATGTGTGTGTGTGTGGACCAGAGGACAAGTGTAGTTGTCTTTCTTCTGGTGCTGTCCACTTTGTTTATTTGAGGCAGGGTCTCTCAGTGACTTTGAGCTCACGAGATGTGCTCTGCTGACTGGCCAGTGAGTTCCAGAGATACACCTGTCTCCGCCTCTTGAGCACTGGGGTTGCAAGCACTTGCCAGCACGCCAGGATTTTCACATGGGTTCTAGACATCAAACTCAGGTCCTTGTGCTCTCATGGTAAGCCCTTTCCTGACCGAGTCACCTCCCCAGCCTTCCATCTATTCTTCTGTTCTCCAAGGTCCTCTTTGCGTGGGTCCCGCATCACCCTCAGTGATCCTGACCCTCTCTTGTGCCTTCATCAAGCCTTTCATTCATCTCTTTAGAGGACACACTGTCCATCCGTGTGAGTTCCTTAGATGTTCCCTTCTTTGCTTTTCTCCTCCTTGTGCCCCCCCCCCCCAAACGCTCCTAGTGTTTGCCTCAACTCACAGGGCACACATTAGTTGGTGAGAGCTTCCATAGGGCACCGTGCCTCGAGGTCATGACATTGGTAAAATTGCTTACAGTGATACAAGGAACCAGATGCTCCATAATAGAGACGCATTTTCTAAATTCCACCCAATGGAAGACAGTGTTACATAGGCTCCAGCTGTCTTCCTATCACAGTCTGGACTCCGTGTGAAATCTGAGAGATGATTCTGCAGCTGCCTGTTTTCCTCCATCCCAAATATCTTTTCAAATGGATTATATATTTGGAAGTCATGTTGGACCCTGGCTGGGTACCATTCAGCATCGAAAAGTGTATACTCCCTTCGAATGCTTGCTTTGTTGGATTGTAAAGCGTCTGAAGAAGGAAATGGGAATGGGGTTGAGGCTAGGAGAAGGGAAAACTGGCCATCTTTCTTGTACAGAGAATGAGGAGGAGTGAATTGGTTTCCTAGGAGATAAGGCTCCGCTTTATTTAAAGTTTTCCCACAGAAAGGAGTCTGCACTGGTGTCTTCTTAGTCACCACGGAAGAGGCAGCTCAGAATTGCTACGCCAGGGCCTCTGTGAGGGGAGCTTCACCCGCTGTCTCAGACCCTTGATTCCTCTGTGGTCGGCTAAAGAAGGGAGCTGCAATGCTGACTGCCGTGCAGATTTTCATTATTTTGTCGCTTATGCTTTAGGAGAGGGACCTGGTAGGATGTGAACTCATTTCTTCTTCAAACATTCGCTAGTCCCCCTCCGTGCCACTCCCGCCTGGCTCTTCTGAGATCCCCTTAGAGGAAGGCAACACACAGTAACGTCTCTATTCCAGGATTTTATCACTGGTGGTGTCTCCTTCCCAAAGAATCCTGACTTGACAGGAATGGAAAGTAGTCTGAGCTTAAAAGTGACTGTGACTCAGTTTCCCTTTATGTATGAGACCAGACAGCACCGGCGTCTATTGTGTATAGCTTTCACTTGTCTTAGTTGGACTCACTGGAGACAGACACAGGCTTGGGTAAAACTGCACCCCAGTCCCTGTGTCAGACCCTTTCTCAGCTCCAGGAATAACCATCCATGCCCGAGGTCTATGGGCTCCATCAAAACAGCGCATGGCAATAAATGTGTTTCCAGGTCTGCTCAGCTTGGGACCCTCTTCCTGAGAACTAGCATCCTCTCCACCCATTAGATGCCTTTTTCCAGCTTCCCCCACTTGACATTTTTCATTTTTGTCCTACCTGGGATTCAAGCAAAGCTTGATTCTTGCTCAAGCTGGGTCAGGTATTCCTCTGCCTCTACTGAATCTAGACCAAGAAATGCTGGTTTCTGTCTAAGCCAGGTCTGTGAATGAAAAGATGTCAAGAGCTGCGTGGTAGCCCTGCTGCGGGCTGCAGTAATAGAGGGGGGAAGAGAGGGAGGATGTGTGCAGAAATGCAGAGGGAAAGATGCAGAACCGCTGAGGGAGTGCTGTGTCTGAGCTCCTGGCTGCTTATCAAGTCAGCGCAGGAGAGAGCTGCATCCTGTCGTGTATAGCCAAATGAAGCATGTGAAGGCATGCATGAAGGATAGAGAGTCCAAGTGCTTAGTGACTCGCCTAGTGTATCGGGGATTTGAGCGGGGGGAAAGCAGGGGAGAGGTTAAGGAGAGTTCCAGAGGGGGACATCACTGTGATGGAAGGCTAGGATTGGGAGAAGGAGCATGGACTGTGATGGCTGAGACTCTGTAAGGTGTACGTGTGTTGTGTGTGCTAGTTTGTGTGTATGTGTGTGTTGATGTGGGTGCATGTGTGCTAGTGTGTGGGGGTGTGTACTTGTATGAGTGTGTGTGTGTGCTAGTATGTGTGTATTTGTGTGTTGATGTGTGTATGTGTGCTAGTGTGTGCTAGTGTGTGTGTGTGTGTGTGTGTGTGTGTGTGTGTGTGTGTGTGTATAGATATTTAGTTCAGCTTATATAAAGCTCTGGGTGAGTGTGGTCACTGGTCTTCCATTTCTGACTCACACAGTAAACTGAAGATGAAAAAGTTCCCTGCAAAGCGAAGGACTGTGGTTAGTAAAAGCCCCTGCGAGCTCTTCTCTAACTGGGGCTTTGAGGTAATCAAGCAGAACCCAGCAGCAGCATCCGGCTTAGAGGCATAGCTTGAGGAGGAGACCACGACCTCTGATGGAGAAACTCCAGTGAGGAACCACACCGTTCAGTCAGCCTCCTCGCCTGACCCCCTCACCCTGAAATCCTATCAGCTAGGCTGGAGGCCAGCCCAGGTTAAATGGGCCAAATGCACATCATAGCACATGCCACAGAAGTTAGGATTTCCTGGGGGTGCAGATGCATAATCCTTGCTATGCAGAAGCGGAGGCAGGAGGATTGAGGTTTAAGACCTGCTTGGGCTATGGAACAAATTCATGTTCAGCTTGTGCAGCCTAGCAAGGCTTTGTTTCAAAGTAAAAAGTTGTTAGAAAGGAGTGGATGTGCTGCTCAGTGCTAGGGTGTTTGTCAAGCCTACGTGAAGCCTTAGGTTCAATCTCAGCACTGTAAAACAAAATTACAAATAAAATAAAAATCACTGTCTCCCCTAAACATAGCAGGACTCATATAGCCTCCCCTTATCCCCATGCCCAAGAAAACTATGAGGGTTCTTCTCTCTAGGCCTTGGAGCCTCGTCCCTTCCCTGTCTTTACTGCTGATTTCCAGGGATCTTTCGCCCATGATGAGTTTCCTCTTCCAGTGGATCATATTAGCTAATTTCGTTCTGCATGTCAACACAGCCTCAGAGATAGAGCTCCATGAAGCACATTACCAAGGACTGTTCTGCTCAGCTCAGCATAGCTGCCTGAGGCCATGGCTTCTGCCAGGTGCCCTCGGGAGCAGGGTTCCAATTCTGCCCAAGCACAGGCACTCTTGTTACCGAGTGCACTTCTGTTTATGTTTTCCTTCCATTCACCCCTCCTCAAGATGTTCATTACCAAATCGAATTTAACAAGTCCTCTGTACATCCCCAGTGGCTGTCCTTGTCAGCTTCCAGCTCCTCCACTCCCCGTTTGATACACAGTAGTCAGGCAGGGCTATCTATTCACAGCTGGCCTCAGAGTTTCAGGCACCGGATTGTCCCGGGAAGAGAGCAATGGCCAATGCCATGTTCAGTGACAGGTCCAGAGCCCATGTTCAGTTACAGGTCCAGGGCAGCGTTTCCAGTGGGGCTTTAGGGGTGTCTTCTAAGGGATGTGTAGGTTCTTTGTGTTTCAAACAATGCATTAGACAAGGCACACAACGGCAGTGAAAGCAGAGATTTGTGAACAGTCAGAGTTCATACAGCCCACTCCACAGAAACGACTGTACCCCTGCAAGCACATGCCTGAAGATTCCTGAGTTCTCTGGGGGTTCTTATAGCTTTAGGTGAGAGAGAAGCAGATCTCAGGGGTGGGGATAGAGTAGGTCCTTTCCATGATTGACAGGTTGTCCTGTAACTTTGGCTGTTCTGCTTATGTACGGGCCATGTATGCCTTAATTTTAAACATGTATGCCCCATCATGCATATACATGAGATGATAAAAAGGGGTTTCCCCCCATAGGGTAGATTCACCCAATGGTTGGTTTAAGTTATCTGGAATAAGTCACCTTGTTAATCTCACCACTTATTAGGATATGGCTGACCCTAAACTGTCTACAGAAAGCAGGGAACTATGTGACGGTCCATCTGGAAGGGCAGATACAGTCTTCAAAGGGGAGTCCTTACGCTGGTCTACCTCAGTGAGACAGAAAGTGGCATGCCTCAGTAGCATGGCCGGGAGCATCCAACATCTCAGCCTTGGGTTGTGCTGGGTGGGAAAGAACAACCGGACAGGACAACGTGCACGACAGTTTGAGAGCGGGACCCTACCCTGCTAGTGGTGTTGGGGGTGGGTGGTGTGTGAGCGTTTACAAAGGACCCAGGAACCTGGGGCTGTAGATGCAATTGATTAGCACCAGAGAACACTGTAAAAGTTACGCCAATTTTAGTAATTTATGGGAACGACTTGCCCTTTATAACTAATTGTTGCACAAGCCAGAGCTATTATGCACACCATTAATTGGTTCAGATTCGACTTAGCCTCCGTTTTATCTGCTCACAGTGCAGCATCCTACAGCCGTGTTCTCAGTCTTCTCTTCTAGCCCGAGCTGAGCAACTGCTCCCAACTTCTAGCGATGGACAAATAAGTTCACGGAGACTTGGATTATGGCAAAATCATGTGGACATGGTAACATTATTTATTTAGCCATGAATTTGTATGTGGAAAATGACAGTTATGTTTAAAAACCTATCTATCTATCTATCTATCTATCTATCTATCTATCTATCTATCTATCATCTATCTATCTATCTATCTATCTATCTATCTATCTATCTATCTATCTATCTATCTATCATCTATCTATCTATCATCTATCTATCTATCATCTATCTATCTATCTATCTATCTATCTATCTATCTATCTATCTATCGTCTATCTATCTATCTATCTATCTATCTATCTATCTATCTATCTATCTATCTATCTATCTATCTATCTATCTATCTATCTATCTATCTATCTATCTATCTATCTATCTATCTATCTATCTATCTATCTATCTATCTATCTATCTCTATCTATCATCTATCTATCATCTATCTATCTATCTATCTATCTATCTATCTATCTATCTATCTATCTATCTATCTATCTATCTACCTACCGACATACCTATCATGGTATGTGAATGTGTGTGGGCACATATGTCATAGTGAGTGAGTGGAAGCCAGAGGTCAGAGAGGTCCCAATCCATAGGATGTGGTTCTCTCTCTCTCTATCCCATGCATCCCAGAACTCAGGCCATCAAGTTCAACAGCAAGTATCTTTCCCTGTAAAGCCATCCTGTGGTCCCAGATAGATTTAATATGTAGATCAAACATGATCACCCCTTTAGAGCTGTCCACTAGCCGTCACCTGTAAGTAAGTCATTAGATTAATTTCTCAGGGACACCGGGAACATTTCAAGGGCTCCATAGCTACAAGTGGCTAGTGCTACCCTCCCAAGGAATGCAGACAAGCCATTCTCACCTTGCCATTGTTTGACCTTCCACTGGTGCCAATGCCATAAGCATCAGTGGAAAGTATATTTCTGTTATGAGCTTTCGTCTGACAGGCTGCAGGACAGCATGGGCAGCCGTGGGGAGCTGAGCTGCAGCACCCAAACCATGCTGTAACCACATAGGTGTATGGCTGAGCCTCAGGGTGCAGGCTAGGTATAAGATGCATTTGAGACAGAATGCATGGTCTCATGTATATTTTAAGCTGGCCTCGAACTGACTATGTAGCTGAGGATATCCTAGAACTTCTGATCTTCCTGCTTCCACCTTCTACGTGTAGAATCTAGGCATACACTATCATTCCAGACTGATGTTACGGTATGCTGGAGCCTGCTCAGGCCATGTTCATGCTAAGCAAGGGCTCATCAACTGAGCCACACCCTTAACCTTTAATTTAGCAATATATTCATCTAGAGAAACTATATTGTACAGGGTGGGAGAGCATTTTTATTTTGCTTTTTTTTCTGGTGCTGGGAATTGAACCTACAGCCTGATGTGTACCAGGTACATCACCTGAAGCTCACAGGGTATCTTTACATAGAGCGTTTCTGTTATTGCACAATGCTGGCAAAGTCTAGTTAGGGGTGAATGTTGGAACTAGCTGTCGTGGGTCTGGATCAGTTCTCTCTAGAATTTTCTATGTAAAGCTATGGCCTGGGGACCCTTAAGGCCTCAGCAATGGGGAGATGAAAGCGACGGTAGCATTTATGTGAGGAATTGAAGTGAGAAAACTGCACGGCATGCTAGGGCAGGTAAGAAGTGGGGAGGCACCCTGGAGGTGGGGTGGATCCCATCATGCTCAGGGGCATGGGTTGCCATTTGTGCTTTTGGTGTTGCCTTGTTGGATGCTGAAAAGTCACAAGCAAATCTTTTCAATTATTTGACCATAGAGTAGCTGCCTGGGTGTCGTTCAGAGCGAATGAAAAGTTTTCACCTACAAGGCAGATTGTTTTTGCTTTGCTAGGGTCTTACTATGTAACCCTGGCTGGCCTGGGACTTGCTATATAGACTAGGCTGGTCTTGAACTCAAAACAAGTTCAAGGGTTAAAGGGATGCACCGCCAAGCCTAGCTCATAGATTTTTATAAAATAGATTTCAAGCATGGAGACCTTTACAAATTACTTTCTAAAAATGTATTTTTACTTTTAATTGTGTGTACTTGCGTGTATCTATGTTGGGGTGTGTACATATGAATGAAGGTGCCCAAAGAGGCCAGGAGAGAGTGTGGGATCCCTTGTAGGTGAAAATGTACGTGCCTGTAAACACATGGGTTCTGAGAGCTAAACTTAGGTCTTCTGAAAGAGCAGCCAGTACTCTTAAACCCCGGGACAGGCACAGAGTTTGCCAGTTCATGTATGACTTTGACCCATTCTTCCATTTGTCTTCATAACTATGTAAAGAATGTCAGAAAATGATTATCCTTGTCTTCCTGGTGAGAAAGTTGGGGTGTGGAGAATTGAAAATGTTTCCTCAGGGTTGCAGAGCCAGCATATAGATGGGTGATTCAAGTTCTGGGCTTGGGAGTCTCGAAGCTGTTTCACGGCACCACATGGTCTCTTGGGTACCTTTCAGTAGGGATATTTCCAGCAACAGACGTATGGTGTGGAACTTAAGGATGCTCTTGACACTTAGGGTTTCCCAGGGACCCACTCATTTGATAGGGTTTTTCAAGTTGTCGCATGACGTGTAATTTAATTTTATTTTATTTTTATTTTTTTTTTACATTTGCCTGGCATTTATGCTCTGGTTCTCACAGGCAGCCTGCCTGGTCTTCTGAGATAGCTGCTGTCACACAGTGTCCCAGCAGTCCCAGTAGCTCCACAGAGGGGTGGCAGAGGCTGCCGTGGGGGATGGAGCGCAGTGGGAGACACCATGTGTTCATGCTCTGAGCTGTTTCAGAGCCGATAGGCTTTCAACTATTTTTATATATTGATGTTCCTCAAAAAATTTTTTTTTCATTTAAAAAAAAAGAGATTCTTTTGCTAACTATTACAAAAAGAATCACTGTTCTAAAGGATTTTTAGGGCAGCCTGCTTCCTGTGACAAGAAAGTGGGACAAGCTGAACTCTGCCCAGCCACCATCCAAGAACAGCATTCAACGCTTTCTTCCCAGTCAGAATCAACGCCTTGAAGTTCAGAGTTTCCTGCACCCTCTGAAGCCACCCCTAGGCCAGGGTGGGGGCCAGGCAGCAGCCCCTGTGCTGGCATCAGAGGGACTGTGGCTGTTTGATAGTGCTCTCTTGTCTTGCTCTACCTTATTGCTCTCCTGCTCCCCGCAGGAAGGATTTCTTCTCATTGTTAGAGTCATAGCATCCTCCGGGTCCTCCCGCCACAGATTTCTTAGTACTAAGAGTGTGCTGGCTTCCCCTGGAAGCCACAAGCATTGCTTCAACCCACTGCCCACCACTTCTGGCCTCTCCCATATGGCTGCTCACCTATTTGCAAGGTATTTTAAGTAAGTTCGAGACTGTCTTGACTGGAACCTCCTGGATTTTCTTCCTCCTTTGAATATATATAACACCATATTTGATCAGAGAAGCCTAGATTTGTATATTATAATCCTTCTTCTGCCTAAAGTTTACTGTGAACTTCATCCTAAATCTTGCAGCTTTTCATTAGTAGGGTTGACATAAGCAAGATGCTGATGTTGGCACAGAACGGGACAATGAAGTGTGTCTCGTGGGGTGGAGAAAATGAAGTTAACTCGTGAGTATGAGACAAACTGTACTCGCAATGGGTGAGGCCAGCTATTCTAAAATGTATACACCCCT